>NC_056731.1:1936968021-1937155521 GCF_019279795.1 Protopterus annectens
CCTGCATGTGGTCAAGACATGGCCAGAGTCTGTGCAGAAAGAGATGGACAGGTATGTGCACAACATCAACCTGTAATCTGGGAGTATGTATAGAAACAGTTAGTTAGTGTTAACAAACATTTCCTCCACAGGTATACCAGGTAAGAGGTGTATACTGCAGGTAAAACCAGTTCATGTATAAAGATGACGACAGCCATATCACTGTCCAAACTAAGGCAATAGGGTAGTGTAGTAATACTTGTAAGGTACAGATAACAGCACTGACTAGGAAAGTAATGTGAACTACAGGAATATACTAGTTGTTAATTGACACCCCCCCACCATATCTCCAACACTAAATACCCACCTCAACTGGTATGTGATGACTTCACTGTTATGTTGGGACACATGTCCTACTGACTGATAATTATTTAAATCTGTTTCTATGCATGTGCTATGATGAAATACTCCAACACTGGTGGCATGGTGCCATCAATGTACCTGCATGCTGTTATTACCACTGTGGTCCTATATATGCATGTGTTTCATTTGCTATGCAACTGTTCCATATCTGGTGTCTGGGTTAACAGGAATATCTATGCATGCTGTTATACCTAACCCTGGAATGTGTTGATTATTACTAGCCCACATATGTTGATACACCATAAACACCATAGCATGTATGGGAATGTGGGTCCCAGCGGACCCACCTGTTGCACCTCAGCTGGCCATCGCACCGGGCACCAGCACATCTGGGGCCCAACCCGGAACATCCTCGTCCGATGGTCCTGCACCACCTTCGGGTGGAACTGCCTCAGGGGATGGAGCTTGCCCCGCGCCCCCCGGGAGTGGGCATAGACAGGAAGCTGTCACCCTCTGCCAGGTCCAGGTCATGGTGCATAGAGAGCTCAATCATTAGTTTGGAGATTTTCTATGCCAGCTCGAGGGCTGTGTGTCGCGACTAGAGGGTCAGCCTGGCTCGCTTAAACTGTGTAGGCATTGCTTACCTCCGCATAAACCCATTTACAACTACTTAAAAGTGCCTTAATCACTCTGTATCCAATGGCATGTCTTCTGCCCAACAACAAAATAAACAGCTTTTGCAAGGCTCGAACCCAGTACCCTGAACACCATAGCCAAAGTGATTTACCACTAAGCCATGTGAGATACACATAACTCTCATGTTTTCAAAAACATATCATCCAGCCCAGTCATTCAACAGTACAGGAAATGTATTTAAACATGTAGATGTGTGTGTGTGTGTGTGTGTGTGTGTGTGTGTGTATATATATATATATATATATATATATATATATATCTATATATAAATAGCTATATACATATCTATATATGTATATGTATATATATATATATATATATATATATATATATATATATATATATATATATATATATCTGCATCTATATGTATATATACGTGTATATATATATATATATATATATATATATATATATATATATATATATATATACACAGCAATATATATATATATATATATATATATATATATATATATATATATATATATATATATATGTATATATATATATATATATAGAGGTATATGCAGACATACATCTGTAGATAAAAATGGGAACATAAAAACATGTATGTCCACATGCACCGTTAATGGGGTTGAGGGGGCCCATGCAACATACGTCTTGTACGTACAGGTATCCCCCCCACAGCCAAGCACGTCTGCCCTGCAATACACTACCAACTGTTGCAGATCCCATAACCAGGATCTGACACAACATGGGCACTAGATGATAACAGTACTCCATCCCACCTGCATGATGTCAGGCTGGTATCAGTAACATATCATGCAGTACAGTGTGGCTACCATAGGGAATGTACAATGCGGAAGCAATCAGCATCCCTAGGATACATATACACAGACACATATATGCAGATACAGATATATCTATATCTATATATATATATATATATATATATATATATATATATATACACACACATATATACATATATATATATATATATATATATATATATATATATATATATATATATATAACTACAGATACACACACACAGATATGTATAGGAAGATACATATGTAGAAAGTGCACACAATATGGAACAGCCACTATGCCTACAGTTGCCACCTTACCAGCTGGACACTGTATGAACCACCCATACAAATGACAATTGTTGCCTGCAACATATACCCACAGAGAGATGAAAGGATATAACACCACACACAGGTTTACATACATGGGTAAGCTTTATTTGTGTACTATTACAGTTGTATATGCCATGTCATATAGCTGTTTAGACACTGACATACATATAAACAGAGTAATGCAACTGTGAAACAGTTATATTAATACAGTAGTCTGGAAAGGTTTACATATGTTGCTGTCCAGGCCGAGGCCTTCAAGTAGAACAGTAGTAAAGACAGACTGGGCCACAGGATACCAATCAATCAATAGTACGTAATGCAAATGTATAGTCTAGCAGCCTGTATCCACACTCTGTACACAATCTCTATGGGGTAAAGACCTCAGCTGACACAGTGGGATGTATCTGTTACATAACAAGGCATAACTGACACCATCACAATCACACTGACAAACAGAACAGTCTGTATGGCAGGAGGCAGTAGGGCTGCATTTACCCAAGGTGAATTGTATGGTAATGTACATCCAGATACCTTAAGGCAGCTTACCCTTTATACCCCTATTTATGGTGCATCCCCCCCCCCCCAGACTCAATAATACAGGGCTATATTCCACTGTTACATACACTGGCTTCTGGAGTGCATAAGGGCACACATGTATTGTGTAGGTGAAGCCTACACATATATGGACCCAACCCCACAGTATGTGTGGAGGACATAGCAGTGGACTGATGGTAGGAATGGCAGCATGACACACTCACAGCCCACTACATAACCCCTGACAGCATGTCATATGTACAAAGCCTGGTATGTAGGTGGAGGACAGAGGCTGGAACACAGGCCCATATGTGTAAAACTGTTGTCATACACTAAGCAAGTTGCTGGTGTTACAGGATAGTCTGCAACATACCCTTAGTCAGGAATATGAAGTTAGAAACAGAAATGGATGTAGCCATGTACTGATAGCACTCAACACACACACTGCCAGTGATATATCTGAAACAAGACCTGTGTGGTGGATAGACAAAACATAATAGCAAAACTCCGACCATCAAGAGGATAGGCCCTCAGTTGAGTGCTATGCAGACAGACTGCATTCCAAGTTAAACTAGTATGTACCCACAAACCCTGTAACACCAGTGCTATACAATGCATACAACACCACTACTCACACTCTGTCTGTAGTTCTGGAACCTCCTACAAATATGTAGCTGGCCTGAGTGTGCAGGTTCTCCTCTAAGAGGTATTGCTATCTGCTGTCTGTAACACTGATGCCCACACACAGGAAGGATGTCCATCATACAAGAAAGGTAAAGGGACCACACCCACTTGATGTAGGGATTTATAGTAGTTGGTTGCCATGACAGTGGTAAGTGGAAGTACTACACAGCATGCTGCATGCAGGTAGCAAGTGGAGGACACTGATTGGTGCAGAGGCAATCACCTGATCATGTGCATCAACTACAAATTCCATGCTGCAATCTATGCAAAGCAGCTCATTCCATTTACTGGAGAGAGACTGTGTGAGAGAGAGAGAGAGAGAGAGAGAGAGAGAGAGAGAGACAGAGAGAGAGACAGAGAGAGAGAGAGAGAGAGAGAGAGAGAGAGAGAGAGAGTCCGTATAAGTCACAGAAGAAAACAAAACAAAAACAAAACAAACCATCCAGAAGAGTCTGCATTCCGAGAACAGGTATGTGAAGTATATATATATATGTAACTGACAGTAGTACTTGGTCCATAATAATAGGATAGATGATGTGGAATGATTTATATATGCCTTCAGGTGTTGTTGTAATGATGTACACCTGAACAACTGCTAAGGACAATAGAGTCCATCCCAGTGGGTAGTGGGCCATACCCATCAACCGTGCAGAGCAGCACTGACTGATAAGATGTAAGCCATCATAGTATGTGCTGTGTAATGGGAAGTATGTATATTATGTGGCCAATAGCTGGTGGTGGAAGTAATGCCATTATGATGGACACGTGGGTTCCACAGCCCACCTCTTGCAGGATACTCAGGTTAATCTGTATTGTAGCATGCAGGAATGCCATAGGTGTGTAATAGGGTTAGCTGCAATCTGGCCCTACATATACGCCCCTAATGTCAGGCTGTGTCCATATGTGGCACCTGTCTGTGTTGTAGCAAGGCAGAACAGTGCAGCTGTGCAGTAAGGTGTTGTGAGATTGTGGACCTGATGTCTGAATGTACCCCACATATAGGTATGCACATGTGTACATATATATATATATATATATATATATATATATATATATATATATATATATATATACATATATATATATATATATATATATATATATATATATATATATATTTACATGTATCTCCACAAATATACAAATACCCATGTGTAGACATATATATGAGCACATATATACAATATCACATATATCTTCACATATATAGATATATACCTATATGTACATGTCTACATATATACAAACACACACACAAACATATATGTAGGTAAATACATGTCCCCTATATTACTACCACAGTGCTGCATGCTATGTGCAATGAAATGGCACACGTAGCAATATACACAGATATCTATAGCTGTCAGTGTGTGCAACATGGATGGGTATGTCACATGTGAACCCCTTGTTGGGACCATATTGCCCTTGTCTGTGAAGTATGGAATGGGAAAATGGGGAAGTATGGCAGGTATAGTTGTGGAGGTGGTCAGGGTTGGTAGATATAGAGGACAGCCTACTGGTATGTGACACATGTAGTGGGTAAACACCCTGGATGGTGTGTGTGTGGTCTGTGATGTGGACGCCCCATGGGCTCCAATATGGGCACAATGGAAACAAGCCTCCGACCCACTGCTACTCACAACAGCAGTCCACGCCCTGAAGGTGCCTGGCCTGGAGGCTGAGCAGGAGGAGCATGTGGGCCCTGTGAATGTGTACTGGGTGCCTCAAGGTGATGTAGCACATCCCACATGTGTCTGTGAAGCCCGTTATGGAACAGACCCTGGACCTGAACTCAGGGGATGGGAACATGTCTATGTGTGCCCCCGGGGGGGGAGCATCCCCTGGGTTGGTTCTACCTGGCGGCATGCTGGACCAGTACATGAGGAGGCTCCAGGGTGGGTCACACATGTGATGTGGCCTGGTAACATGGGCAGATGAGTTTGGAGAGATGGTTCTGCTGGACAATAGTACATATACATGCTATTGTATCACTGTTATAGAACATATGTCAGTAGTAATAGTCTACACAATCCCAGAACATGTCCAACAGCATGCATAGATAACAGCAATAACACAGAATGTCAGAGGTGCAGCAAACACATAGCATGCATACCACAGGCATATATGGAACCATTGTGGCCCTGGCAATGGCATGCAGGTGAATAGTCTGTAACAGGCTAGCAATGATAGTGTCCACACAGGGAACATGGCTACAAACACATTGCACAAACTGTGGTACAGTACAATATCTGCCCCACTGGTAGGTATGCTGTAGACATACATATTGAGTTGTGTGTACAGCTTGTTGTAACTGATAAAGTGGGGGCTGTAACAGTGATGTGTATTAAGAACTGTGGTAACCTTGCTGCATGACTTGCTCACACCTGTGTCCATCTTTATGGCTTTCAGGCACAATGTCTCATGGAAGGCTGCCAGCCTACACAGCAGCTGAGAACGAAATCCTGCTGAATGAACTAATACAGCACTATGCAATCCTGTTTGGCTAGGCTGCCCATGATCAGCAGGAGCAGACCGCCCTTGGAATGACCTAGTCCACAGGGTCAATAATGTCGGACTGCACAACCGCAGTTATGAGCAGGTCCGGCATCATTGTTCTGTCCTGCTACACAATGCCCATCGGCGTGCTGCTGCAGTCTGAGGGATCACCTTGCCACAGTGGGGCCATGCCATCCATACCCCTGACACGTGTGGAGGAGCTCCTGGCCAGCCTCGTGGCACCTGACCATCTGGCCAGCCACCAGCCACCAGACACCTTTGTGGAGGTGGTTGTCACCCACACATCAACCGAGGAGCATGCAGGTAAGGCCACAGGGAACATCTGTAGACCACTGTTGCATATACATCTGCATCGGTACAGGTAGATCATGCATATCTGACATGTCATATATATATTTTGTTGCTGCATAGTAGTGATAAACAAATGTCCATATGTGGTAGTATTGTGGAAATGTACTGTTGATGTATTGTAATACTGCACCCACCCTGTAGCAATGCCACAGGTGTGGCCACTGACTTAGCATCTCTCACCCTCTTATGTAGGTCCCTCCAGGATACCATCAAGGCAGCAGACTGTAGCTGGTGAGTATAGTTTATGTAGATGCTTGCCAATATACCGGGCATGTAATGACGATGGTACATTCCATGCACACATCTAACACACCTTCTAGGAATGCATGCTGTCCATGTGCACATATTGTTGCTGTGAAATGCATAGCATCACAGGCGTGACCATGATGGGGTATTGGAAGGGTATGTCAGACACTTGCATGATAACTAACATCCTGCCATTGTGGAATGTGTCCACATGGAGTAACAGAATGGTGGGAGACATGGCCTACGGTAGAGACATGTATGGAACAACACCCATATACAGTGCAACACCAGTGTATATACCTGTAGGGCAATGGCAATTGCTGCAGAGATAGACTATGGCATAAGCCATTAGAGTGGTTCACATTATCAGCTGGGACTAGGCTGTAACATGTAGTTTTCAGTGTATAGGACACTGCAAAGTGACACACATGTGTAGGGCTTACTTGTCATGCATCTGCAAAAAGGCTGAAGGAGGGGGGGGTGTCAGCATGACACACCAGTGCACTGCAGCAGGGATCCTAAGGATGCTAAAAATGGCTGTATCTGCACATAGTCAGGTTCAGGACCTGTGGCAGCCATAACCCTACCCCCACAGCAATAGTGACAGTAGTGTGTGAACACCAATCGATGTGCACATGAGTAGACCTTGCAATCATGCAGATTAGAAGGACATGTGTATGGCAGAATGAAAATACACTGGCAAATGCAGATGGGCCATGCTGGTATACCCATGCCAGGAGTACTGACTGCTGTAGTACACACAACACGAGGTGCGACAAACCGTCATGATAAGGGTGTGCAGACATATGCCCACATGGTGTGTATGCATCATGGTCAGCATCCACACACCTAACACATTCCGTAGACGCTGCATGTGAAAGTACAGGAGATATGTCACATATTGGGCTCATGTACTGTTAAGATATGCGGTGATGTGGTCCCATGGCAGATCAAGGATGGGTGCGTCATATCAATAAGGGTGTGTATACCCCCACAGCCACTGTATGCTCTGATGGTTGTCAGTGTAAGAGTATTGGATTGGTCATACATGGTCTGCTGGTGTTGAGAACTGTGAATCAGACAGGCATTCACAAATGACATCTGTCCACATATCATCCCAGGTATGTGTTGCTGGAAAACATAGGGGCTGTGAGCATTAAAACGGACATAACTGACACAGTAGTACATTCAACAATGGGCTGTACACCTGTGATGTGTGGTGCACCGTACATGGTAGGGTGCAGAACAGCTGCACAGCAATACTGTGTACATGGGTGCAGTGGTATCCAGAGGACGGGGCTTCACCTAGTGACACAGCACATGCATTACACACATGCATACTGTTGCTAGCATGGATTGACTATAGCTGCACTGCATGCTGTTGGGTACCAGATGTTATGCATGTTGACAGATGGTAAATAGGTGGACTGTGTGCTGTCCACACCACACCACAGCAGGCCAAGTGCACATGGTCCTGGCCAGTCCCAGGAGGGACTTGGTGCCAGTGGACATTTGCCATTGGCAGGTGAGAGTAGCACATCAGGGCCTGTACCTGGATATGCCCATGGAACGCCTGGCAGGCACAGTCCACATGTCCGTGGCTGGAGGCAGTGTACTGCACACCCTGCCAGGTACGGTCTGCAGCTGTCCATAAACACCTGTGTAGGGCAGTCACATGGCAGAACTATGTGCATGCATACCTACACACTATAAAAAAACACCTAGGGCAACCCCATACCTACACACACCACATCACCAAGCCCAGCTCACCTCAGTACACCCCTCACCCACACACATGGTGTGAAATGTATGGCCCACCCTCGGCCTTTGGCAAACCAACAACACACCCTTTGCAAAGGATGGTACCTGTGCCACATCCCTGTCATCCATACCATCAATGCAGGGACGGGCTAATATGGTTCTGATGCACATGGTGACTGTACTACAGTGTACCACAGTACTGCAGTGTAACATGTTGTAAGGAGTAAAGTGTAATGCATATATGTCAGGTTGTGTAGCCATCCAGCAATGATGCATTAGAGCTGTTAGTAACACTGGTTGATTGTGGTCTCTATAATGTTATCCATTTGTGTTGTAGGTGTACATGTGTCAGCACGAGGATGCCCTGTGCATATGATGATACCTGTGCCACATCCCTGTCATCCATACCATCAATGCAGGAACAGGCTAATATGGCTCTGATGCACATGGTGACTGTACTACAGTGTACCACAGTACTGCAGTGTAACATGTTGTAAGGAGTAAAGTTTAGTGCATATATGTCAGGTAGTGTAGCCATCCAGCAATGATGCATTATAGCTGTTAGTAACACTGGTTGATTGTGGTCTCTATAATGTTATCCATTTGTGTTGTAGGTGTGGATGTGTCAGCACAAGGATGGTCTGCAGTCATATTTCACAATAGGGTATGGCACTGTGGTGGCACCATGGCTGTGACATATCTGGGGTACAGTTGAACACATGTCACAGGTTAGTATAACGGTTATTGCCTGTGCCACATGGACAGGTAACACATTGGGGCATGTATACCCTGCAACCTGATGTAGACCCATCCACATACATGCACACTGTTACTTGGCAACACTGGAACTAGACCCATACCTAGGTATGTAACGATATTGAAATGTGTAGCTTACATTGCATGCACCACACAGCGTTTAGGGTGAGGTGTGTCCCAGGTTACATGTTACATGCAGAACATCCCCAGACATGTACAGTATGCTAATGGGGGATGTAATGGGTGTATATGGACAATACACAGTGTGACATACCTTCATATGCACATTAACAGACACATAACAGGCAGGCACACATCTGAGAGACCAGGGCTATCATTGCTAACTAACCTGACCATGTGCCCAGTGTGTTACAGGTAGGCTGTACACAGCACATGCATAACTGGCCTGGATTGTGGTATCAGTTACCTGTATGGTCGATGGTGACAGTGGTAACCATAACATGGTACATGGGGCATATACTGGGTGTACCTTGGTGTAATGACAGTGTACACAGCACCCACATCCCCCAGTGGATATTGTACTCCCTGAAACCCATGATGACACTCTGCCATACCCACCATCACACATTGGCCATGATTGTGATACAACCCATAGTATACCCTAACAGTGGTACTACACAGATATGCATCTAATGCACATGCCACACACATAGTAGGGTGTTGCATTGTCATGCCTCACCTATGGGCAACAACATCACTATCTGTACTACTGTGTGGCAATGGGTATTGTAATAGGAGTATGTGGTCTCAGAATGCTGTAACCTACAGATATATGGACATGCGCACATACACACACTTGCCAGAATACAATGGGTATCCCATGCCTATCAACCTATTTGTACAACACTGTTGTGCTGGTACTGCAAGGCACGTGTAGCCAGTATGGAGAGGAGCTTAACAGGGTACATGTAATGTCCCATACAGCAGCAGCCACAACTGACTATGGCAATGGGTGTTGTGATGGTTGTGAAGGCCCTCATGGAATTCTCATTTACAGGTGTGCTAACACACAGACACTGCTATACTCAGTCATGCACATGTACACATGTCAGTACAGGGGTGCATCGCTGCAGGTGGTCATAGCTGTGTACCTAGCTATTGTCCAAGGAGAGATGGGTTATGTAGGGGCTGTGTGTACAGTGGTATCCTGCCACCTGCCAAGTGGCAGCAGGCAATCTATTGACAGACACTACTGTGGTGACTCTCAGGGTGAGAATGACATGCATCAGCCAATCCTCCAGGTGCCTCCTGCACATGGCCACTGAGGTGATCAAGTTGACATGTATGCAACATGAATTACAACACATGGTTAGTGTCTGTGATAGAGACCTGTATCCAAGCATTTTCTGTTGACTGTGGTAGTGTAGTGAAGGTACCCATGGCGTGTGGTGCATACCGGATGTCATCTTCTATATGTGCCAGTTCTTACACTGCTGGGCAGACATGTCAGTGTCAATCAAGTTAGCTTGTCTGTACATATCCCAGCTGGATACCTGCCATCTGCACATCTGCACAGGGACTGACAGTCATCAGCTTGGCAAGTAGCTATGCAGTAGGATGTGTGTATTGCCATAACTACATGTCAGAAGCCCTCACTAACATGTGTGTACAGACGGTAGTCTACAGTTACATTCCACATGTCAGATCATTACCCAGTAGGGGTTATATACTGTGACACAGCTCACTCACCAGGGATACAACAGAGAGGCCTCAGAGTCCATCTATGCCTGCAAGTATGCCTGTTGTCAGTACATTTAGCACTCTGCTCTTGCCTGGGTAAGCACTGTCAACAGTAGTATTGCCACAATACACTACATGCCAGTGTGACAGCACGTACCCTGGGGTACTACCCCTGTATGTAACATATTCACATGGATAACAGTGCTGTAAAGGCCTCATATATGTCTGTGTCTCACACATGACACTCACACCCCTTGCTACTGTAATGACAGCACATAGGTGCATGTATTCTACATGGCATTACATACACTTATTACAGATGTCATTACCCTGTTATGTTATCAGACTGGGTGGTGTGAACTGGTTACCAGGGCTAAGCCATACTTAGCAAGTATCAATATTACTGCAATATAATAGCTGAGCTGATTTGCACGCTGGTAAGTGAAGCCTACACTGTGTAAGCGCCTGTATGTTTACCCATAGCTTAGCACCGCTTAGCTTTGCACAAACCCATGCAAACCCACTTAAGGCTGCTCAAAACTGCCTTAACCACTCTGTATCTGACAGCCCTCATTCTGCCCACCAACAAAATGAACAGCCCTTGCAGGTCTTGAACCCAGGACCCTGTACACTACAGTCACAACACTTAACCACTATGCCATGACCACTGTGAAAGACAGCTGTTGTTTTACCAATATATCTGTCAATACACATATTGAGTAGTATTGAACAATTGCCTTTACTTCCACAATTGTGTAGGGCTTGTTATTAATATGACTGTTGCATCACATATGTTGTTTTATCATAATGTACACATAGCAGATACATACGGTGAGTTACATCTGGGAGGGTATACACAAAACATGAGGTTTACACATGACAGAAAAATGGATATAATACATATAATAGGTCGATATATGTCTACATGTACAACATGTACATACACATGTATACTCATGCATATGTCTGTATACACATCTGTGTAGTGCAACATATATATGGTCACGTGCACATCTCTTCATACACACACACAAACACACACACACACACATATATATATATATATATATATATATATATATATATATATATATATATATATATATATATATGGCTATATATGTATGCACATCCTATGTGTACAGATATGCCTATTTATGTGGATATATATGTTGATATCTATAACTATATGTGCATACATATCTATTCTGATACACCTACTACTGTCAATATATATGTAGATATCCATACGTATATGTGCATATGTATCTCTATCTATATATGTGTAGACATATATTGTTCTGTATATGTATATATCTGAGTGTTTATATGTATATATATATATATATATATATATATATATATATATATATATATATATGTACATATATATATATATATCCATCTATGTATGTTGATATGTCTATGTGTATGTATCTATACAGATATATGGATAATTATATATGCATATATGTTCACCATATGTCCTGAACATGGAGTGGAGCCCTACCACAGCCCCAATAGTCCCAATCTCTTAGTGCAGGGAGATGTCAGGTATTTATTGCAGGTATAGTTGTGGACTATTGCTGCTGTAATAGGGATTGTCTTCACAGACATGTTGTGTGTGGGAGGTCACATCTGCTTTTAACATGTGCACCATTGGCTAATGACAGACATCCTAAGGACATCATAGTACAGTACCACTGCTAGCACAGTAATGATCCTGTGGACTATAGCAGAGATATGGCCAATATATGTGGACAGTCTGACACACTCTGGTCAGTCCAGAGGTATACACAGAACCCCTTAGTGCAAGACATGTGGACCAAGCCTGACAATGTGGATGTTAACAGCCCTGCAGATGGGTATATCACTAAATACTGGTATACATTTGCTCCCATAGGTTATGCATTCATACACCTCTGTCTGTCCTGACACAGGTTTACTATTAAAATTTCGAACAGCACTCCATCGACTGTACTATAGTCGAACACGGAAGTTCGAAAATGATAATTGCGAACTCAAAAAAACAATCTAGGAATGGGTTTTAACATGGGTCGAGGTAGGGGAGATGTTTGTAGTTCAGAATAATACTGAACACCTACCTCAACCCATGTTAAAACCATTCTTAGATTGATTTTTTTACTTTGACATTCGACGTTTTCGAACTTCCGTTGCTGACTATAGCACAGTCGACGGAGTGCTGTTCGAAATTTTAATAGTAAGCCCCTGACACATAGTAACCACTGGTACAGAGGTGCCATGGCCACATACTACCCACTAGTTAGTGACATACATCTGTACAGCATCCCACTGCTTTGTCTGACATACATGACTATTATGTGGCCCAGCAGCAGTACATCTGGCAAGTATCTGGACATAACATCTCACTGGGTAAGTACACTAAGCTGCTAGGCATGTAACAAAGCACTGTGCAAGCTACAGGCAGACTGCCACAACACTGGCCTACATTTCCTATGGGGGAGTACACATGCACCTGCATATATAGCAGGCTCTACAGGCATGTCACAGCACAGAGTAACAGACACCTGTGTGAAAGTGCATAACCACAACCAATGTGAACACAGCCACAGCCACATATGGTAAGCTAGTGTAATATTACAGTATAAGGACTATATGATCAACACCATCCTCATATGTGCCACTGACACACTAACCCTACATATACTGGGCCGCTACACAGTGTGGTCCGATGCCTGTCAGTGGTATGGGACATGTGTGTGTTTGGCCCTACAAACATGTAAGCCGATAGGGTAACATACAGTGGAATAGCATGTAACATCAGATAGAACAAGACCAAGAACAATGACATCGACATAGTCTGTACATAGGCCAAGGTACATATTCACAATACACACACTGTCGACAATCACCATAAATACACAGACCTTAGTACTGTACACACAACCGCAAAATGCCAAGGTTATATCCCCAAATATAACCCCTACTATACATAACATGTGTAGCAGTCTTATATCTCACTGGCTTGTTAGCAGATATGATGTCAATAAATATGGTGTACAGAACATATGCACCTCTTACTGCATGGCATATGCACAAAGGTTGACAGAGTTGTGGCTGGAGGCACAAACACAGGGTCAATATTGACATGTTGGTGTGATGACCTCATACATTTACTGTTGTAACAGGGTTTGTTGCAATATATGTCCTATGAGGGATATGAAGTAAGTAACTCTCATGGCTGACACCATGTATTGACTGCAATCCTCACACTATGCTTCTGCAGTTCACAGATAGGTAGTCTGTGGGTAACACATGAAACAAAAGGCACCACACACTGCCCAGTCTGCAGATGACCCTACAGATGGGGGTTTCCTCATAAACATAGCACTGACATGACAGATATTAAAACATGTAAGACAGCCATATCCACACACACCTTGTTAAACCAACATTACTCCAAATGCAGTATAGCAACACTTACATTCTGTAGTCATGTCAAGCACATCCCCTCCTGTGTGTTGGCCTGTTTCCACAGTGTATGCTGTTAGAGGTAAATCCCCAATCCATCTGTGATGCTGTTTGCCAAACAACAGATCTAGGTCCTGCTCACAGTGAATGAAAAGGCCCAACACCAACATGATGTTCCAAGATATTGGAGGGTGTTTCCATGCAATTGGCTGTGGGAATGTTACCACAGCTGTTCCACATGCAATCAGCTAGAGGAGGGCTGCAATTCATGCAGAGGCCATCACCTGATCATGAGCATCACTTACAATACACATGCTTCTGCCTAAGCAAAGCAGATGTAAGTCTCCACATCCAGCAGAGAGTTAGTGAGAGAGGCAGACAGAGGCAAAGATAAATCAGGGAGGGGTGGGTGAGTAAAACTTAAGCATGTTTGTGTCACACACCTACCAGTACAGGGTATCAAACCCCTGACTGACTATGTATTGCTGTCACATGTCTATGCAGTTATTGGATTGACCACATAGGTTACATGTTGAGGAGCCCTCCAAACATATATGTGATGGTGAGTGACATCTGCAACAGTGATATAGTAACTATACAGTAGGTGTAGTACACGTGCCTGTCTGCATGAACAGGTGTCAGTGTCAACACAGCCACACAATCTCAGGGACCCACACACATTGACACACTTAGCAGGGTCAGGAATACAACTCCTTACTAGTTAGATTGCTACACTACAGTACTGTGCCGGTATCACATGCAGCACAGGGGTTATCCAGAGGTTATATGGGCAAAGGCTATGTGGAGTTGTCTGACATCAGACAGCATGCTTCAGTATATCAATGGGGGTTGTAGTGAATGTGGTCATAAGCATCATACACCACACACACAGATACAGGGTGCCAGTACTGACATGCATGAGTGCATTGCTTCATGGGTGTGTAGTGGTCGACTGTGCCAGACAGCTATACAAGGCTAGGGGATGGGTATACCTTGGTATCAGGCCACATGACAATGGTCTGCAGTGTGACTCAGGGGTGTAGTGTCTGGATTGGCCCACACAGGTGGGTATTGTATTCACCATCCAGTCACCTGGGTAACTATTGTGTGTGGCCACTGCAGTGCATTGCTTGCCATGTATGTGTTCCTTAGTCCATGACATGGATGGTGTCTGGGATGTGTACACTTCCCATATGCATGTACAGTGACATGTGGAACTGTACCTGGGGTGTCTGGCTCATGTTGTGTACACAGATTGTTATCATCAGCTGTGCCAGTCCTGGCCACATGTGGCGGGAACTGGTAATGGACAGCAGGTTGACCCTGCACCTACATTGATAGCTTGATACAGGTATTCCCTGGTGTCAGTGGCATCTGTCCATGCAGGGCATATGTTTAAGGCATGGTATGTCCTTTGTGGGTCACATTTGATGGAGCCACAGTTGTTGCTGGTGTCCAGTGGGGAACATAGGGAAGGTGCACTGTCTGCATGTACGTGCCTATTGGATTGATGGACAGGGTGCCATACCATCAGTAGCCCACTGCAATCACACCATGGTTACTATCAGTGGGCAATATGCAAGGTACTATCAACATAGCAGCTGTTGCCTAGGCAAGTGTGTGTGTGTGTGTGTGTGTGTGTGTGTGTGTGTGTGTGTGTGTGTGTGTGTGTGTGTGTGTGTGTGTATGAGACATGGGTTAAGAGTGTTCTCTGGGTAATACAAGGGTTGCTAACTTTGTTCGTCAGGCCTTGATGTCACATGTAGGGGTATGGATTTGCACCCCAGCCTCTTGGCTATTTCACATCTGTTATCCCTGTAAGGTGGACATTGTGACATACACTAGGGCCACCATATAAGAAATTTGCAAAACCTAAAAATAATTGTAGTGAGTGTGACTAGCCCAAAAAGCATTGCTCCCTACACAGACATAGAAACACACACACAAACATCCACACCTGCCATGTGTGGGAATATAACCCCTGCCAGAGTTCTATATCACACTACAACATTACGCTGTTATAGGACACACCATGGAGATTACTGGAGTACTCCTTCCCCAAAGGTATATTTCACAGTGAATGACATCAGCAGGCTTGCCAAAGTAGGGCATTTGAATTGTAGTGAGTGTGACTATCCTAAAAAGCATTGCTCCCTACACAGACATAGAAACACACACACAAACATCCATACCTGCCATGTGTGGGAATAGAACCCCTAACAGAGGTCTATATCACACTACAGCATTACGCTGTTATAGGATGTGCCATGGGGATTACTGGAGTACTCCTTCCCCAAAGGAGTATTTCACAGTGAATGACATTAGCAGCCTTGCTAAATTAGGGCATTTGAATTGTAGTGAGTGTGACTAGCCTAAAATGCATTGCTCCCTACACAGACAGGGACACACACAAGCACACACACGGTTGTCATGTCTGGGATTAGACCTCTTACCTAACTAATTTATCACACTACAGCAGTATGCAGTTATAGGATGTGCCATGGAGATTACTGGGCTACACCTTTGTCAAAGGTGAATTCCACAGTGAATGACATCAGCAGCGTTGCCAAAGTAGGGCATTTGAGTTGTACTGAGTGTGACTAGCCTAAAAAGCATTGCTCTCTACACAGACAGACACACACACACACACACACACACACACACACACACACACACACACACACACACACACACACACACACACACACACACACACACACAGTTGTCATGTCTGAGATTAGAACTCCTACCTAACTAGTTTATCACACTACAGTAGTACACAGTTATAGGATGTGCCATGAAGATTACTGGGCTACTCCTTTCCCAATGGTGTATTTCACAATGAATGACATCATCAGCCTTGCCAAAATAGGGCATTTGAATTGTAGTGAATGTGACTAGCCTAAAAAGCATTGCTCTCTACACACACACACACACACACACACACACACACACACACACACACACACACACACACACACACACAAACACACACAGTTGACATGTCTGGGATTAGAACTACCTAACTAGTTTATCACACTACAGCAGTACACAATTATAGGGCGTGCCACAGAGATTAATGGGCTACACCTTTCCCAAAGGTGTATTTCAAAGTGGATGACCTCAGCAGGCTTGTCATAGTAGGGCTATGGGGAGGGCAGTATGTGTGCATGGGCCATAACCCATTCATCTAGAGGTTGACACACCACATGCGGGCACACACAGGGCTATATTCCGCAGGTACATGTATACAGCTGCTAGTGTGTTGTCCTTGGCTATATGTCTATATTCCTATCCACTGTGTGTGCAAAGCATGACTTTTGCATACTGAGGAGTGTCTGCACTAACATCTGCAACTGCCAGATATGTATGGCCCACTGTTGTTTGCAGACATGGGCTTCATTTGTTTAAGTGTGTGAGCATACCCAGTATGACCTTTCAGTATGTTGTTGTCTGACATTGCCTTTATTTCTCTATGTGAGCAAGCCCAGTATGCCATTCTATATTGAATGTGTGGATCAGTTCCAGGTAGTTTGTACTCCATTTGTGTTGAACACCTATAGGTAGCAAACTGTTTCTGCAGGGTATCCATCGATCATTTGGCAATATGGGGACAAACTGTGCAGGGGATAGTGTGTACTGTAGGTGATTGTGTCTGTGCTGCTTTAGCTACACGGTACTGCTGTTAGCAGAGATATTCAGACATGTCTACTGTTATACACTGTGATGTTTTCTGTCCTCATGTACTGTCAGGTGGACATTCTTGCTCACAGTGATGTCTTGGGGGACAAGGGTGACTGCAGCTGTCTCCAGTATTGTGGGCAGATGCCTACATATCCATGGTTAGTTATGCCATTCTGGAGGGGGAGCTGCAGACACTTGCTGTTGGGTCTGTGTATCCAGTTCAACACCTTGGTACAGTGCTGGCAGAGGATCCCATACTTGTACATCCATCGACATGACAGTTTGGCCTTATCTTGCTGTGGCAATACCTCACAGCTGTACAGATTTGCACAGGTTACCCAGAGGCAGGGGCCATGAGTCAGGACATTACCCCTATTGTGGTGTATGGGCAGGTATGTAGCCACCCATTTATGTGTTTGCAGCCAGGGATAGTGTGTGCATACAGCTTTCTGTCGGATCTTGCACATTCCATGCTGCCCATGCTCCCACTCTCCCCGTTATTCTGTCCTCTTCCATACATTATGCATACATTCTCTGATACTTTCCCTAAGGTTATCACCCCATCACAGCTGTGTTTTGGCATTGGTCCACAGTTCATTCAGTAGGACATGGTGGACATGTTACTGTGGCTTGTCCACATGGCCTTGCATATGGCTTATGTGGAGTGTGTTATGTTATTTGGGTGTCCATGACATAACATGCATTGGCAGTACGTGTGAGACATGGGCCTTTGGCAGAGGCCAGTGGGCCATTTGTTTTTGATGCGGGCCAGATGTGGAAGGCCATTGCATTCTGTCAGTCCTACAGCCTCAGTCAGCCATACAGTATATTCCCCTGGGGTGACAGAGTAGGTATGCATGCCAATACCTTCTATCAGTCTTGATCAGGTGGTGGGGATGCTGGCAGGGTGCCACCTATGGCTAGGGGCACACCTGCATGGGACACCTGCACTGCATGCTGCATTCATTTGCTATTGCCATATACAGGTGGGGTCATATTGTACCCATTCCCCACAGCAGGGATGCAACCAGAGAGGTACCTGTGGGTGGTGTTTGCATGAGCTGGGTGCATGTGTGCTATGGACACTACTTGCATCTGACACACAGATATGCATGGGGCATTCAATTTATGCTGGCATGTGCAAGTACATCAGCTGTTTCCCAATACATCAGTCCTACCTCCTTTGTGATTTGCAAGTGTTCGGGGAGACAACACCAGTATCCCCTACTACAGGACCAGATAATGTGATGCATACCTGTATGTACAATTCCACAGGTGTGTCCATTTCACAGTTACACAATATATACTGTATGTCTGGGGTACTTTCCCCTGTGTACCGCTTGTATATCTAGCCCAACTTCCATGTCATGTCAATCTTTCATATTGCCACCATACATTTACAATGGCTTACTGCTAGCATGTGTTATACTGGTGGGAATTGTCTTTGGCACAGCAGTTGTGAGGACTTGGCTCGGTCATCAGCAGTAGTGGGCAAGGGCCACTAGGTATTACCAAAACATGAATACATACTGACCACTCTCACAAAATATGAAACACACACCAACCTAACACACACATACCTGCATATTGTGCAAATGCAACAATCTATCCTGCTACGTTGGCCACCTCTGGGCATCAGTGCTCCACTGGTATTATACCTACACATACATGTTACTACATTTCTACATAGGGTTGTGGGGGGGCACACCTGACTGTTATGATGTGTGTACATCGGATTGGAAGGGGACACACCAGACCATTACTACATTTCTAAATAGGTTTGAGTGGCACACCTGACTTTTTCTATATTTCTACACAGGATTGGGGGAGGGGGGCACACCTGACTCTTACTACATTTCTACGCAGGATTGGGGGAGGGGCACACCTGTCTGTTTCTACATGTCTACATAGGAGTGGTGGAGGGCATACCTGACTGTTTCTACATTTCTATGCTGGATTGGGGGAAGGGGCACACCTGACTGTTTCTACATGTCTACATAGGAGTGGGGGAGGGCACACCTGACTGTTTCTACATTTCTACACAGAATTGGGGGGCACACCTGATTATTTCTACATTTCTACACAGGATTGGGGGGCACACCTGACTGTTTTTATATTTCTACACAGGATTGGGGGGGGGCACACCTGACACTTGTGCACATTTGCTATGACTGTACTGGTATGTCAGTACTCCATTTCATTCTGTATTCATGCTGACTAGAGGCATATCAGTGTACTACTTGTCTTAGGTTTGATTGACCTACATATTAGTTTCTGACTTCCTCCCATTCAGAACTAACACCCTATTGCCTGACCTGCTGTAGTCTGTCTGTGTAGGCCTGGGGAGGGGGGGGTTACCCATAGGCATCACTCAGAGGCCATAACACAACCTTTGTTTGTGTTTGTCTATACCTGTCCTGCTGGCTGAGATTGTTGTTGGGTATGTTAACCTCCCTGACTGACATGTGTGAGTCATATGGACACACATGTGGCCCAGCACATTTCCTGCAGTGGATTTTGTTGCCCTGTGTAGTACTGGCTACTATGGTGACATCAGTATTTGTTACAGATCTCATGGTGCAACTATAGATGTCTACTATCTGCTGGCATACCATTCAGCCACCCAATTCCCTTGCATGCTCACATCCATATCATAGATACAGGTAACAACACATACTACTCCATTCGGCAATTGGTAGGTTGAGTGACTTACCTTGTGGGTGTGCCAGTACTGAGAGTGGTGCTGCAGGGCTGCCTATGTCAGATGCACATAGTACACTCCCTATACATGGTTGAGCACCAGTAGTGTCATGTTTGGCATCCCTTTTACTGTATGTGTGAGTCAGAGAGAGGTGTCATTCCCTGGGTCCCTCCTGTGTCATTGTATGTGCTATGTGTTGCCTCTTTGCCAAGGCCAGGGCACACTGGGCACACCTCCTTCTGCCTGCTGGGGCTGGCTCAGGTTGTTCCTCCTCTGAGTCACTCTGTGCCTGTGCAGGCCTTGGCAATAGTGGGGGGCTGTGTGGCCCTGCCCTGTGCTGTTCCTGCTGCAGCTGTTTCCACAAAATTATATTGTGTAGCATGGCACATACGATGACAATTTTGGTAGATGTAGCTGGTAAGTACTGCAAGGCTCCATTGGATGTGTCCCAGCACCAGAACCGTGACTTAAGCATCCCAAACACATGCTCTATTATGATTCTGGTCTGTGTGTGCCTCATTATGGAGTTCTTGTTCGGGTGTGTGTGCATTTCAGATGGGTGTCATCAGCCATGGCTCCAGTGCGTAACCAGCATCCCCCACTAGGTGACCATAAGGGATATCCTCACTGGCAAATCTCTGGTACGGCTGCATCAGATGCCAGATGTGGGAATTGTGATAGCTTCCAGGGCAGCCAGCACGCACATTCATTATTATGCCCTGGGCATCGCACACGACCTGGCAGTTGATAGAGGGGAAGTCCTTGCAGTTGATGTAGACCCTACCCCATTCACCAGGTGGTGCTTTGATGCATATGTGCATGCAGTCTATAGCACCCACTACCTCAGTGCATTCTGCTATTTGGTGGAATAGTTGCATATTGCTGGCCAACGCCTCATGGGTGTTGGGGAAATATACATGCTTACCGGCATGTACTGACATGGCATACAGGAACTGGTGGAGTACCCTAGATGCTGATGCCTGTGAGATCCCCATCATATCCCCAGTTGGCCTTTGGAAGGTTCCTGTAGCTAGTATTCTTAGGTCTACACATACCTTGGTATCCACTGAGACATGTTCCCCTCTGTTAGTTCTGTGTGTCAGGCATGGCCGGCACAGCTCAACAATTTGCTGTAAGAGGTCCCTGTCCACCCTATAGCGCTCCACTATCTCCAGCTCATGTAGCCCCTGGGTCTGTACACTCTTCTCCATCTCAGCATTCACATCCTCACCACCCTCAGCCTCTTCCACATGTTGTTGTATGATAGCTATTGCAGCCCCTATCATTTTGTTGTTTTGTTTGTTAAAATTTCCTCGTTTGTATACACTGGTGGTGTAGAGTATGGGAAAAACCAGAGGGAAAGGTGTTTGCATAGTTTATAGTAGTGTTCTGGGCTGGGCTGGTCTGCTGCCTGTGTAATTGGCTGCTTCTGATACATTTCACCTGCCAGCTATGATAGTTCTCCTAGATTACCTGCCTACTGCTGTTTTCCCTTCCCATTGCCTTCCTGTTTAAGCCCGGGGGCACACTGCGCAAACACAGTGCTCAAATGTGCACAGAGCTGCTATTTCCTGGTTTACTTTTTTTTTCCTTTAAAACCTGGTGCGAGGCATGCACACCTGCTTAGGCAATGTAAAGAGTGCTAGGCAGCCTAAGACATACCCCCTTGCTTAGCTCTGCTAAGCTAGGAGCAAACCCGAGCCACAGGGCTCCAGTTCGCTTACAGTATGCCTGACACACACCTCTATGATGTCAGCTAACTGCTAGGCTTGCACCAAGCTATTCCTGCTCTTACACTGTTGGGTGCTGACTAGCATGCAGGGGAAATCTGGGATTCAGTATCATTCCCCTCATTTGCATAGGATTGCCTGCTAATGCAGAGCTACATGTCCCACACTGAGCCTCCCCCCTTAGCAACCACTATTCATTGGCCATGTTGTCTTCTACCTGCCATTGAGTATAATGGCAAGATAGTGATTTTGGTTAGAATGCTTATTTTATTTATTTTTTTCTTATTTTCCACATGATCCCGTTTGCACGCCGCTGTCCAACGCTTAAACAGCCAAGATCGGCTAAAAAAAAAAATAAAAGTTGATTTTTTTTAATTTTGCAAGTGTTTTCCATGCCAATGGCCTTATAGTTGGCCATTGGCATGCTTTCTACATGATATCCACCCTTTATTTGGAGTTGTCATGGCTCCATTTTGTAATTTTCAGAAATATACTCCGTTACTGGCGGAGTACATTTCTGCAGATTACACTAGTCCTGCACAGCCAGTTTCCAGCTTCCTGGATCACAAATTCACCTTATTTGCATGGATTTCTCCTGCAAATGGGGTAATTTGCATACAGGGCTGAGTCCGTGCAGGACTAGTGCAGGAGCACTCGTGCACATCCCTACATGTTATTCCTGGATCGCATGGCAGACATATTGCCTGCTGTAGCTCCTGCACTAGTCCTGCAAGCCGTGCAGGGCATGCCGAATCCGGGGTTATTGTATTACATCTAGATAACATAAAGCGAAGATTTAGAAGATGTGGCTCACTTATGAAGTAAGGAAGAAAGACAACTTTTTAAAAAAATGCTTAACAGTGTTTTCAGTGTATAAATTAGATCCATTACAACCACACAAAACAAAGATGCCCAAATCATGGCTCTCTGAAACTGATATGTTATATTATACCATGAATGAAAATCCTACCAGTGTGGACTTCCCATATCTTCCTTAACTGAATATGCCAGGTCCAGTATCATAGTAGGAGAAAATTATATTTAGTTGAGGGAAAACAGCAAGTGCATAATTCCTTTTAATATTATACATTGCTTGGCAGGTAAGAGATTATCAACTAGAAGTCAATCAACTCAACTTGTCTGCATTAATAATCACATTCCCCACAGATAACTTATTCAGTTTAAAGTTAAAAAATAACTTTATTTGTGCAGCAAGCCCTGATAGGCTATGTAGACCAAACAACTTGGTTCTCATAAGGGGGCTGAAGATACTTGTCATTGAGGTTGTTATGCTGTGCGTCTTGATGTGATGCAAATGATATGCTCTCACACCTTGTGAGTTACATAATCAGATAAAAATAACATTCTGGAGTATATTGTTCAGAGGCATGTAGTTTTAAGAGGTGTAGGACACCACTGCACAATGATAAAGTGCTGCTGTAAACATAGGTGACCTTGAGGCTGAGGCTTGAAAGGTCCAGTAGCGTTTCCAGTAAAGTGTGAACACTGAATACTGATGCTTACTGATCAAAGTCACAAAGAAGAAAATATTAATTTCTGTGGAGATGCCGGTACTGCACATATATTCTGTTTGAATGAGCTCATGCAACATACAGGCTACTGAAGTATGCATGTGATAATTTCATTTCTATATGATAGCAAGTGTTTAGAAACATACTAAAGTAAGAGTCAAGGGTATTGTAGCCAATCATTTTCTACACAACACAGTCATACACTCTGACAATGGTGTTTACTTTCAGAAGTTGGAACTAGCATGGAAATTGTTTGAAAAAATAAGAGGGAATTTCAGCTGACGTATATCCTCAACAGATGAACAATACTGGTGTGGCTTGTAATTGTCTATCCATTGTTCCATATAATATGTAGCACCTTGTAAAATGGCCACTAAGTACTTCTTTTGCATCTGTGTTATGCATATCAACGTCAGTGTTACAATAAGGGTATTGCAGATCCTTTTCATGACATTGAGACTATACTGGCAGCCTTATGAATTTGTCAATTAATGAAAATGTTTTTTTCTGTCTAAAGAAATATTGCATCATTGTGCACCAGAGATAGTACACCCATTTAAATAATACCCTATTTTCAGCAATCTGGGATTACCTCTTCATGTGTCTTTACCTTCATTTTGTATATGATGTAAGCAGCATAATGTGACAAGCTATGTGTTATACAAATAATTGTATACTTCAGGTGAGATGCTAGGCACAAATGTTATTAACACCTGACAAGTGCAACTATATATCCATGTTATCACCCACTGGATAGCCTTATTGCACTTATAAAATATAAATACATTAATGAAAATAAAATAAATTATTTTTAAAACACATAAATTGTAAATTTCTTTGAACTACTCCACTTTACTGCCGAATATGAAATTAGTCATACTGTTTCATTATTTACCTAAAACATGAAGCACAGTTCAAAAAATGTATTTGCATCAAGTCAGTATGGTTCTTTCTCTCTCTCTATTTCTGTGAAAACACTTGCTTTTTATCCTACTTGTCATTAAAAATGCTTTTGCTTTATTGATTTGACATTCATAAAGTTATGTTGCTTTAGTAAGAAGTTACTGAATATAGCTCACTATTCTTCCACTTTTTTCCTGTTAGCTTATTTAATTGCACTTCTCTGATGCATTTCACAATTTGGCTATAGTTGGCCTGTTAAAAGTCAATCAGTGTAATGTTTTATGGCTTGTATGAATTGCATTTTTATTGTGAAGTAGTCACAATGATGTACACTTCTTTTAAGCTATCAACTTCCAAATTTGGGATGTAACCTTCGTTTCTGTTTGAAGTACGAGGTCTAACTGATCCAGACTGTGTGGGCTACAGCTCAAGTTATAAACAGCTAATCTTTTTCTAGACTAAGGACCTATGTCTGTGTCATGATGGAGAGTGCCATTAAGGCTTACATAGCCCACCTTAGCTACTGTAATATGAGTAACAAAACTGATCTGCCTGAACCTTTCACAAAACGAAACAGGACAAAATAAGCGAAGCATCGTCATCAACTTTGGAACTTGACTAAATCCTGGCCTCCTCCTCTGTCTTCTCTTTGCCATTTCTTCAGGGATGAATCACTATGAGGCCTGTTAAATAGCATGATGTTGTTCAAACTCTTCACCTAACTGGATTGTTTTACAACTGACAGGTGGAGGAACCACCAGTTATTATATTTTATAATTTGTTAATCAGGTAAACTCACTGGACACGACTGTCCCTTTTTCTATGGTGACCCAGAAACATTGTCTGTTTAAATGGTTTGCTCTGAGACACACAGTAGGCAAATGAAGGTGGAATCAAACTTTGTACCCTGGGTATTAGAAGTAGCTCATTAACAACCCTGTTCCTCTGCATTAACCACCAGCACTTTCCTCTTATTTACTTACTTTGAATACTGTCATACAATTTCTATCAACATGGACTATAAAAAAACTTTATCATGCTATTCAACATTAATTTTAACTGGTTATGCCTACTAGGCAATAAAATTAGCCAGCAATCCTCCATGCTTGGTCTCCCAGTGACATTTTCTCTGTCTCATCCACTCCTAGCCTATATAATACCAGTGTGGCTCTCCTTGACCTTGCTTTAACACTATTACAATACATATATATATATATATATATATATATATATATATATATATATATACATATACATATGTACATATACGCACACACACACACACACACACACACACACACACACACACACACACACACACACACACACACACACACGGGACTCATCAAAATTAGGTTTCAACGAAACATAATGATGCAAGCTGTTTTTCACGAAAGTGCACTTTAACTGAAATGCACTTTCTCGAAAAACAACTTAACCGAAAAAAAAAAAATAAATATAAAAAAACACAACACTAATATATATATATATATATATATATATATATATATATATATATATGCATATGCAGGGGGGCAATCCCCCCTGCACCCTCCCATGTAGGAGGCTGTGCCCCTCCACCCCTGCTACTTTTATATATTCATTCCGAGATTGCACTACAGTGGGAAAAAGGGAATATTCCCTTATCCACGCTGTACCACAATCTAAGCAACAGCCCCTGTTTTTGTTTGCTTAGTTGCCTTTTCGCAAAAGTGCATTTCGGCAAAAATGTACTTTCGGGAAACTGAGCTCACCAAATTACGTTTCGGTAAAATGTAATTTCATTGGGTCGAGATACCCATACACACACACACACACACACACATATATATATATATATATATATATATATATATATATATATATATATGTATAGATATACATATGGGTCCATTTCTGAATCTTGAAATACTGAAATATCGAACATCAGTATCTTGAGACCAGAATGCCGAAATGCCGGAAAACAGAAAATGGACAATACTGATTTAACATCTCAAAAAGACAACACAACTGAAGATCCAACCCCCCTGACATAAAAAGAAAACAAAAAAACAAACTCAAAACACATAAACTACCATATGTTAAAGCAGGGATCCAAGCCCCCCTGCACCCTCCATGTGGGGGACTGTGACCATAACCCCCCGCTACTTATATATTCCAACTCCAACATCACACTAACACGAAAACAACAGCACACCTACTTCTATGCACTCTACACTCCCTTTACACAAACACATATACCAACGAGAAACACACACACTACACATGTAAAAGAATCACCACTCTCAACACCTATACACACACACTCTCACCTACCTACCCTGACCTACTCCTACAATTTTCCAGAACACTAAATAAAACCACATTCCTACCCAAAACCCTTACATACTAAAAACTTATCTGGATATCACATCAACCTCCATGTTCAAGACCCAGAAACCAAACCTTAAAGGGACAGCACAGTTCAAAAACAGACCACACAACAACATCCAGTTTCGAACTACTGCACTTTCGGCATTCTGGTCTTGAGATACTGAAATTCAATATTCAGTGGACATATATATATATATATATATATATATATATATATATATATATATATATATATATATATAAAATGCCTTTCCATTTCTTTCTCTACACATTCGTCCCTCAAAAACCAAAAAAAATCCACCAGCAAGGGCTGATAATTTCTTTCACAAATGAAAACATTATAGCTCATGATTATTAGATGACTTAAACTAGCTAATCTTGTACAAAAATCGCATAACTTGAAACTGTCTATTAATTCTTTCTTTGACAGCAAACACCTGCCTATTTTGAACTTGATATATCCAATTAAGCATCATCACAGCTGATGCTACAGATATCTGTCCTACCAGTGATATTGCGCTATCATCTCTGTGTAACAACAAAAAAAACCACAGAGGAAATGCAATACAGACTCCAAAAGCTCATTTATTGCAGCAGAAACACTCAAGTTATGTACCAACAGGGATCTTCGATGTATAACAAGATATTTTAAACTTTAAAAACTGATAACTTTTTTGGCACCGTATTCTGACTGACATTCTTAAAGTGATATCTATTATTTAAACTTTTGAATAACATGAATAACTAGTTCTGAAGAAGCCAACATACTGTTGGTGAAAGCGCTAAACTAGTTATTACTTATCAGTTTTTAAAGTTTAGAATATCTTGTTATACATCGAAGATCCTTGTTGGTACATAACTTGAGTGTTTGTGCTGCAATAACCGAGCTTTTGGAGTCTGTACTGCGTTTCCTCTGTGTTTTTTTTCGTTGTTACACAGAGACGATAGCGCAGTAGTTGGACTCAACGATACTATTATTCAGTAGTTGGACCACCAGTGATATTAAAAAATCAGTACATGATACAGACAAGGCATGGTTTCACTAGAAAGGTACTAATATCCCTTCTATGAACTCTTTGTTGGCATAGGACAGGAATATCATGTAGTGCAGAAATAACCAAACCATCTTATTCAGAATCTGAGACTCATATTTGCCAGGAGTTTAACATCATGTAGGCAAAACATAGCTATTTACT
Source organism: Protopterus annectens (assembly GCF_019279795.1). Classification (NCBI taxonomy): domain Eukaryota; kingdom Metazoa; phylum Chordata; order Ceratodontiformes; family Protopteridae; genus Protopterus; species Protopterus annectens. The sequence continues at coordinate 1,936,996,291 of NC_056731.1, forward strand.
TCAAACCCTTAAGCAGCAGTCAGCAGCAAAACCTCTCAGAAGAAGTGTTAACTTAGTAAAATTTGCACCTCAAATGATCTCATCCACTCTTATTCTTACTCACTTTCTCCAGCTCCACCACTGACCACCTTGATTTATACTCAGATCTATCTAGATATCCAAGTTTCACTACAGGTGATTTCTGAAAATGCTGACAACTTCATCTATTATTAAATTAACTGACTTATCTCCTCACAAGGAGAATATTCTGTAACCTAAATGCATGTAAAATCCTTTCCTTATATTACCAGTTGATTGCATACACTTTCAGACTTTTCTTTTTCTGTGTTACATTACTTACACCCTAGAAATCATAGCAAATTATCCATTCACCCACAATTTCAAACATATTCTCCTTTGAGCACTTTAAGCCAATAACCAGCTTAAAACTGCTAGCTTTTTTTGAGCACTTTAAGCCAATAACCAACTTAAAACTGCTAGCTTTTTTTTGAAAAGCTAATTTATAAGCAAATTATCTCATGGGACCACTGTTTCCTTAACCACTCACATTATAGTTTTAGGCCAGGATTTAATATCACCACTGACCTTTTATAAGCAATGGATGAACTTCTTCCAAATATGGATAAAAGCCTATATAGTCTGAAACATTCTCTGTAGACCTGAAGGGAACCTTTGACTAGGTTACTAGCTGTTGTTCACCTCTACTGGCTGAATTGACATTGCTTGATGTGTGATTGCTCATATCATAGCTGTTTAAGCTTTACTGCTTGAGGAAATAGTGCTGATGTGTTTTTGCACACTCTGTATAGGAGTGATTTGTTGATGTTTAAATCATATTTTTAAGTTATTTGAACTCATAGTTCTCCAGAGAAAGAACAAGTCATTTGTTTTATCTGTTACTGGTTGCTCTTTTCTCAACCTGCAGAGTAATAACGTAAAATGGTGAGCGGAGCAAAGCACTCCACATGGTGGTGTACAGGGAGTTTGTAAGGGCTCAGCCTTTACACATATGTCTTTTCTTCTTTTTAATGTGGAGTTGTTTGCTTATAAGCTGTACAGGCTTATTATAAGTATATGTGTACTTAAGGTGTCCGTTATGAGAAATGTCTGCTTTAAAGTTCAGAGTGTAGTTTCAAGGACTCATAATAGATCCCACCTCTTCCATATAGGTTTTACAGGTGAACTACATAACAAACAGGTCTTTCTAAGAACAATACTGAGAAGCTTTTCTTCATTTTGACAAACTGTAGATCACGTATTATCTTGTGTTACAATTTTAGTTATCACTTTCTTATTTATTGGCAACATGCCTCACCTTAAACTCAGCTTGTTTATACATGACCTTCAGCTAAACAGTTGGAGAAACTACTTACTAATCTAATCAACACAGCAAGGCAATTTTCACAATTTGTTCACCTGGTTCCTGGAAAACCATTTATACATCAGTACAGCTAAAGCAAACTGTCTGTTATTTGGTAGTGGTCAAAGCTTGTCTTCCACCACTGCTCTTAACATTGCAGATCGCTATGGAAACCCAGAGCTGGCTCATGATAAAACTGGGCCTATGCAGGGTAATGGACCAGGGCCCCCAGTACTTGTCTCTCTACCCCCAGCTACCATAAACAATGTTCAAAACTGTCAATGTGCACACTATTTTCTTCTTATTTTTGAAATTATTACAGTGATGTAGATTTAATTTAAAGCTTATAATTTATTTATCCTTTGCTGACCAGGTTAGTTCCACAAGGCTAGTAGCCTCTTTTCAGGGGAGACCTGAAGCGTTATTTATTCTACTAGAAGTAATTTGGCCAGGGCATCAGAGACCTTCCCCTACACTATGGAAGTGCTAGATGGCACAAGAGGGCTCCTACAGCAGCAAGGAAGAGGCCTAAGGAAAGAATCAGAATTTAGGAGCAGATAGTATGGAGAAAAACATTTGTTTGATATGGAGCTTCAGAGTGTAAACAAAGATTCCTATGTGGTGGTTGTTACAAATGAGCAGCGTTTAGTTGTCTTCATGGAGAAGTAAGGGAGTCTGTTATAACAGAACTGGTGTCAGGAGGGCTTGCAGATGATGTTCTGTTAAAAATAATTGAGCAGGATGATCTAGGTATCAGTTATGTTGTTTCATGGGGTAAGATAGCAGATAACCTTTTTGGAATTGCTGAGGCTGGTAATGTAAAAATGAACCAGGTGATATGGCAGCGGAGGATGCAGCAGTTAAAATTCATGCACCACTGACAGAAAGGAAAAGAAAAAAAAAACAGCAAAAACTAAGAACATCTGGTTTTGTGAAAGCAGATAATGCAGTAACTAAAACATATGTGACAGCAGGCAAAAAAGAGAACAGCAACAAACTGTAAGTAAAACTGTTTTTAAACAGAAGAGAAGACCAGCTGTTAGAATAAGAACAAATATTGACACTATAATAGACAGATATTATGTGTGGGACAACTTAGTAACTGTTCTGGATTTTAAAGCTCAAGAAATTTAGTCTTTTATACATATTGGGACACAGACTTCTTGTGACTTAACATTTGAAACTGATGGACTGATGATGAAATTTCCTAAATTCCATAACAAAAAAAAATGTATCTATGGAACAAGTATTTGTTTTCTGGTAGTAACTTAAATGTTAAAAAAATATATATTTTGCAGTTTAGAACTGATGAACTCCAGGAAGATGATTTTAAAAATGCATTCCGGGTCTGTATGAAAATATTGATAATATTGTGAAAGTTAAAGATGACAGAAACTTATGGAATGAAGGGTGGAGGTTGGAAGCTGTTTTGAAATGTGAAAAAAAAAAACACGGTAAAACACTTGCCAAGTGCTATTTTTTGTAGCTGGTCATAGAGTGACATTAAGATATGCTGGGCAGCCTAAATCATGTTTCTTTTGTGGGAACATTTCTCATTTATTTAATGATTGCGACAAAGCACAATGTAACTAGTATGGGGAGAAAGGACATACAGCTAGAAGGTATGTGCTGGAATGTAGGTTGTGTAAAAAAGGGCATTTTTGGGTGCATTGTCAAGAGCAAACATAAAATGAAAAAGAAGGTGAAAGGGAAGAAATCATACATAAAGAAGGACAACAAGAGGCTGGGGGAAAGGCTGAACGAGGTGAAGAAGAACAAAATATTGGGGGGGTGAGGAGACAGAGTGCATTCAGGAAGAGAGGTCAGGAGAAAAGACTGATTAAAAAAAATTTCTTGCAATTCTAGCCAGTGAAAAATCTGATTTGGAGTATCAAGGATTTTTTGTACAGTAACCCAGGAAGAAATATTCAGTTGGGGAAAGAGTAAAAATAAAAAAATGAAAAACTGAAAATATTCCCCCTAAAGTTAAAAAGAAAGAGAAGCAACAATTGTAGAGTACTTTCACTAAATAACACTCTAAGATGGATAGGGATACTGGAATGCTGTGCTAAATGTGATGCGGATATTATTCTATTGCAGGATATAAGATTCCTGAAACGTGAAAGACTGCAAACAGAAAAATTGTGGAGGAAATATAATATGGAACTTTAGGATGTGAAATTTGTTCTAGAGTGGCTGTGTTGAGTAGAACAAAAAGTCAATGGACTTATGGAAGGCAGGGATGTAGCTGGGGCGGGTCGAGAATGACAAATGTCTTAGGCGGAAAGGGTTGGGGGAATGCAGTTGGCCATCCTTCATCATGATCTATCTCAATGCAATACTGGCTTTTAAAATCTTGGTATCTCATTTGCAGTGAAACCTGAGAGCTGCAACTTTCCATGTGTAGTCTAAACTGTAGCAACTGGTACCGACATTTGTAGCAAGCATTTTGTTACAGTTTAATAGAATTTTTTTTTAAACTAATACATGGGCACCATAGCACTCCATACAGGTGAGGTATAAACTGTAGTAACTGTTTGCTACATTTGTAGAAATCAGTTTGCTACAGTTTAAAAGAAGACTTATTTTTTTAAGCTAAACATGAGAGCTGTAACACTCTGTGCAGGCAGGGAATAAACTGTAACAACGGTTTCCTACATTTGTAGCAAACAGCTACAGTTTAAAAGCATTTTATAGATATAATTATGTGTGTGGAGTGGAAAGAGGATCAGGAGCAAGGCACAGAAAAGGGACCTGAACGGCTTGGAAATGAAAGCGGGGGTCATGCATCTGGCCATCTGGTTGGTGTGCTAGTAGAAGGAATGGCAGCTTTTTTTGTATTTTCTCTTGAGTGGGGAGATGGTGGGGGCATGGATCTAACTATATAATAAGCCACTCTCTAAAATATAGAGATTGGGTTAATAATACAGTTTTTTTGCTCTTCACTTAAAGAACTGAGGGAGTGGGGTGCTGGATTGTGGTACTAGCACAGGGCACTAGTATAGCCAGCTACACTTCTGATAGAGAGGGACACTTAGCTCTGAAATGTATTATTTTGTATTATTGGAAGATTGGAGGTAGCAGATGGTGATACAGCTGTGATGGTATTTTTAGGCCATTTACCAGTATGGATGGATATGATGGAAACAATGCAGTATATTAAATAAGAAAGAGAATAAAAAAATTATGTGATGAAATTGGACAGTGAGAAATATTGCAGTTACGGAAAGATTATATACACATATGAAGGACTTCGATAAAAACTGGTCTGAATGGTGGACTGAATTTAAAAAGAAACATAAAACATGTTTTTTATTTTTTTTTTTCCCAATGGCGGGATGATGTACGAAAGGAAGAGAAAGTGAAGTACGGGAAAATATATAGAAATGTATTACAGAATTTAAAGGTTAATGCAAGAGAGTGTTATGTCATGGAAAAATAAATATATAAAATAAATCGAGAAATATGTAAGGCATTACTGTTTAGGCAGAGATATTTACAGATGATAAGGGAGGAGATATTTTCATATTTGGGTAAATAGTAAAGGAGAGTATTAGTATAATGGGTGAAATGGAAAAAAATAAAAAGGAGAGGTAAAAAAGAGCACAAGCGCAAATTACGAGTATTGTAGTACAGCATGGAGACAATATGTATAAGAGCAAAAAGAAGGAAAATAAGAGAGAATGGGATGTAAAAAATCCAGAATGAATTAAGGAAGAATTTGAAAAAGAAATTACTATTAATGAATCGGATGAAGTACTTTTGAAACTAAATGTTGAGAAACTAAGGGATTTGTAAACAGAGTATTTTGTAAATGTACTGAATGAATAGTCATAGGAAGGGATTGTTTGTGAAGAGTTATGTAGTGTGATATTGACATTTATGTGGAAGAAAGATGAGAAAAATGAAATAAAAAATAAAGACCCATTGCACTAAATAATACAAATTATATTTTTATGAGAATAATCCAGAGGAGAATGGAAGGAATGATAAAGGATGTTATCCTTGGGTAATCTTGGGTTTCTGCTGACTTACTTCCATTAACATTACCCTGCAAAGAGCAGTGTATGTGTTCAACTTTCCTTATATGTAGGGTAGCACACACTCAATCAGACCAACCCTGTCCCCACCTGAAACGCTCTTTAGCCAACCCCACTGTTACGCCCACTGCCCAATAATTTCCTTTACAGTCATTCCCAGTGGAAAAGTTTGAATTTAGCTACAGAAATCAAGTATAGCCCAAATAGACTATCTTTACCACTTACCCTGCAATCCTTGCCAAAGGTTTTAGCCCACTCTAGGACCTGTAACCCCCCCTGCATTTTCCTTGCAGGACTTTAAATCTTTATTTGCACTTGGGCAATCTTGGGTTTCTGCTGACTCACTCCCATTAACAGTGTTGTGTGCTCTGAAGTGAGTTACTTCCCTCCCTCATTTAGCTCTCCTTAGCATTTCATTGGCTCACACTTTGTCATTCTTTATTTGCCTGCCCACTGACAGCAGATCAGAAGTTTTTTTTACCCTACTTGCATAGCTTGGAGCCATCTTTAAATCTAAAACCTTCCCTGCTGGATTTAACTACTGTAGTGTCCTAGATGAGTGTATGTCTCTAAATGTAAGCACATTGGCTTCTTTTGCACAGAGTATAAGTTAAAAATACTAGTGACTGATGCATACTGATTTTGGATGCTGCCATTGGGAAATTTAGGCTCTCTTGTTTGTAAACACACAGACACCTTTCTAGTCCTCTCTTTCTCCCCCTCCATATCTACACACCACAGACAGCTTTCTAGCCCCTGTTCTATTCCAACCTACCACCGGAATTAGTCTAGCTGATTGTTTTTCGCTAACTGCTTCAGTATCTGTTGCTACCCGCTCTGTTCGCCCTGCGGGCTCACTCCGCTCCCCTCCCTATCCCCAATTCCCACACACCCCCAGGGGTCCTACCCTTATACTTACTAACCACACCTCTTCCTCTTCCCATTACTCTCTAACCACACCTTTTTTTCTTCCCATTGCTCTCTAACCACACCTCTTCCTCTTCCCATTACTCTCTAACCACACCTCTTCCTCTTCCCATTACTCTCTAACCGCACCTCTTCCTCTTCCCATTACTCTCTAACCACACCTATTCCTCTTACCATTACTCTCATTACATACCTCTTGCTCTTACCATTACTCTTCAAACACATTCTTCCTCCTACCTTTACTTTCTAAACACTCTCCAGTTACCCATCTGCACTAATATTAACCTCTCACCACTCTCCTTTTATCACACCACACCCTACTCCCTCCTTTCATCTCCACCCAGTGAATTTATTTTTCTACCTACAAACAATCTATATTTATTCATACAATGTATAAACACCCCATCCCATCTTATGTCCCACTCTTATTCACACTCTCACTACTACCTCCTTTATTCCTCACCCATCTTTTCACCTCCTTTGAAAACTCACTAGGCCCATACCTAAACTACCCCAAGAAAGAAACCAACTCTCCAAACTCTCCTCTCCTTTTTATTCATGCTAATATAACATCCTCATCTAACTACATACTTCCTAAATACCATAGAACACTACACATAAAATACAACAATCAGAACCCCAGGAAAGGCCTACCTCTATACAGCAGATGCCCCAACCCAAACTATCTAAGCCTACTACTCTCTTTAAAGGATGGTGACATCCACCGTAAACCAGGCCCACCAACAACTCCTATCTCTCTCCTCAACCACAATGAATCACCTACTCATGCCCTGTCTAAACCATTGAACTCCCTTTTAATTGCTCATCTTAATATAAGTAGCATAAACTATAAAGTAACTCAACTCCAAGCTCTAACTGAAATCTACTCCTTTGATATTCTCTGCTTAACAGAAACTTGGTTAAAATCTGTAACCAAAGACAATGAAATCATCCCACCTGGATATAATATCCTGAGACTAGACCGAGTATCCAAGAAAGGTGGTGGGGTTGCTATCCTATATAAATCTAGCTTACAATTAACCAATCACAACTGTAAACCACCTATAGACTCCAATTCAGAAATTCTTATCTCCAAACTTCATCTTAACAATTCCAAATCCATCTATATTATCTGTATATATCTACCACCTGGTAACAACACTGCCACCATGGAAAACATACTTTGCTGGCTTTCCCAATACCTGCCCCAAGAAACCATAATCCTAGGCGACACAAACATTGACTGGAGCTGCTACTGCAGCAGCCTCCCCACAAACCATATTAACCTATATGGGTATTCCCAAACCATTACCTCCCCCACCAGAATAAATAAATCTAACAAGAAATCAAGCTTATTAGACTAGATTCTCATAAACCATCATCCTCACAATTATGATTCAGGAACCCTCCCTGATGATTTAAGTGACCACTTTCTGACCTATATCATCAGACATAAAATCAACTCTCCCATTCCAATATCTGTCAAAAACATTAGATCTAAAAAGTACTTTAACCCTGAACTATTCCAAATGGAACTAAGAGCTTGCAACTGGTCTCCCTTACAAAACCTCCCTTTAGATGAAGCAGTTAGTTACTTTAACTCCAACTTCCTTGCCATTCTCAGTCACCATGCTCCAACCAGATTAATTAGAATTAAAACCAAATCTGCTCCATGGCTTTCAAAGAAACCAAACATAAAATAAATCTTAGAAACAAACTTTGGGAAAAATGGAGGAAGACTAAAAACCCTATAGACCAACTAACATTTAGACAGCTAAGAAATGAAACCAAGAAAGCTATTATATCTGATAAAAGAAATTACTACCTACAATCCAAACAAGCTAATCCAAACAACCCACAAAAATTTTGGGCTAGCATTAACCAACTATTCTATCCAGGTCAATCCACTACTCCAAATCCTCAAAATACTGACCACAAAAATCTATTGAATACAGCTAATGCTTTCAATACCTTTTTTACTAATGCTATACAAACACTAGCTAGTCAACTATCACCTAATAACTTCACTCTACCTTCCTATAAATCAACCTTACCCCCTACTTTTCATATTCAACCTGTCCCAACAACAAATTTTCTAACCCTTCTACAGAAACTAAAACCATGCTCACCCTCAGCAGACCAACTACCTGCTGAATTCCTACAACAATCAGCCAAAGCTATTGCTTATCCCATTTCTATTCTAATCAATAGAACTATTACCGAAAGTCATATCCCCAGTTTATGGAAAATCTCCCATATTATCCCCCTCCATAAAGGTGGACACTCCACTGAACTCTCCAACTACCGCCCCAGTGACCTTCTCTCTCCTTTGGCAAAGATAATGGAGAAATGCATTCACAGACAATTACTTGACCATCTAACCCAAAATAATTTACTTTCCAACTGTCAACATGGATTCAGACCTTCACATAGCACTAGTACTGCCCTTCTTTCCTTCACAGATTGTATCAACAAAAACCGCAATCTTAACAAGCTTTCTTCAGCCCTATTTATTGACCTGTCTAAAGCTTTTGACATGGTAAATCACCAAATTCTCATCAAAATACTGAAATCCATGTCACTAGATACATATTCTATAAAGTGGTTCCAGTCCTACCTTGATAAAAGACAACAGGCCGTACTATGGCACAAGTCTCTCTCCACTCACCTGCCTGTCAAACTTGGTGTCCCTCAAGGGTCCATCCTAGGACCTCTACTTTTTTCCATATTTATTAATGACCTTCACCTTGCCATCCCCCAAGCCACATGCATACAATATGCAGATGACTCCACACTGATATGCTCAGCCACCTCCTCTTCTGAACTTCAATCTCTTGCCCAACAAGTATTTAACACAGTTGAGCAATGGTTCACACATAGATGCCTTCTCCTAAACCCCAAAAAGAATAAACTCCTCTTCTCTCCCACCAATAAGTCCTCTCCTCTTGATTTCTCAGTTATCTCTACCAATAAGACTATTATATCCCCTGATCCAACCACCAAACTATTGGGTATCACCATTGACAACAATCTGAACTTTGATATCCATATTAACAATACTATAAAAACTGTCAACAAAAAAACTTGGCTCTCTCATATCCTTCCTCTTACCTTCATCTAAAACCACTATGGCACACACTCATCTAATCTCTTCACTTCTTTATGCCTCACCCATTTTTACTAATCTATCTAAAAATAATCTTAGCAAACTGGAAATGTCTTACAATAACACTGCCAGATTTGCTACAGGCAACCCATTTAGAACCCATCATTGCATTAATTTAAAGCAGCTGGGATGGCTTGAACTACAAAATCTGATTAAATTCCATCAACTATCTATAGCCCACAACACTTTTTACAAACCTTCCAAAACTCCTATTCTATCCACACTCATCACTCCCTATAAAAACCTGAAATCCTTAAGGTCTTCTCAGAGACTTCTAGTACATACCACTAAACCAAACAACAAGGCTGCTGACTCCCTCTTTTCTAATATTGTTGGAAAAGCCTGGAATCTCCTCCCCAGTGAACTCTCCTCACTTCCCTCAGTATCCTGCTTCAAAAATAAATTGAAAGTGTTCCTCAGAACACAGTGGTTATGCCCCTGTACTAAGCCTGACTAGTTATGTATCTCTTAATACTTTGCTCTTCCTACCCCTTCTACTCATTAACTGTAATTCCTTCCTTTTTAACCATAATACTATCTCCCTCTAGAACATCTTGATTGTACTAGCATGCTATGTTATGCCTGTATTCTGCACTGCTGAATTTACTGTGATAACCTGTAATATGCATTGTAAATATGATTTTTTTTGTTTAATGTTTCCTTATTTGTTATCTTGTTAATTTCATTGTTCTATCTTGGAGCTTATCTCCCCGGGCCTCTACTGAAAATGGACATGTATCCAGTTAGACTAGCCCGGTCAACAAATGTAAAATAAAATAAATAAATAAATAAATAAATGTTATAGAAGAAACTATATATGGTATAAAAGGGAAGGGATGTTAAGAATTGTTATTGGTTGTGAGAGAAACTGTGTATGACATTGTAAGTAAAAGGAAGGATGTGAAACTTATGGTAGGTGATACTAGCAAAGCATTTGATACAGAAGGACATGAAGTTTTATGGGATGTTATAGAGAAGTGTGGAATAGGTAGTAGAATTAGGAGAATGTTTATGTCAGCATATCAAAATAATAGAATGAGACAGTTAGTGAATGGGTGGCTGAGTAAAGAAATATGCATGAAGTTTGGTATAAGGCAAGGATGTGGAATGAGTGGAATATTGTTTGCATTGGTGATGAATGCCATAGTGAGTAAGGTAGTTTATAAAACTAAAGATGCTCTATAGATATATGATACAAAGGAGGTGGTGAGTCTAGTAGTTTTGACATATGCAGACAATATAATCATAGTTGTTAAGAACAAATACGGATGATGGAAGTGCTCTTTCATTTGGATGGATACTTAAAGGAAATAGGAATGATCCTGAATAAAAATAAAAGTAAGGGTTTGGGTGATGTGGTGAAAATTGGGAGTGCATATTTTTCAATGAAGTGTCTTTGTTAGGGTTAACTTTTTGGGAAAATTATTTAGCTAGGATGCAATGGGAGGGTTTAAGAAAATAAATCTATTTTCTGTGGAGAACCTATAGATTAGCATTGAGGAAAAAGGTATACCTGGCGAATTCTGTGTTAATGGGAAAATATCATATATGGCAAATGTCTATATTGTCCCAGAAAAATATGAAAGGGAAACCATGCAATTGGTGTTTTCTTTCATACTGAGTTTAAGATTAAACCCAGTGAAAAAAGGTGTGTTGTATATGAGTGAAGATAAGAGCGTACTGTGGTTATTAAATACAATTGTTTATTCTGCTTCTTTTAACTTACATAGAGTATTAATGTGGGTAAAAGAAGATAATTAGAAATTAATGGTGAGAATGCTTAAATATAAGTATAGAAAGTTACAAAAGATGAGAATAAGAAAAGGAGAAAATTAGTATGTAAATGAAGAAATTAAAAAGTATAAAAAATGGAAAATAAAAATTGATAGTATAGCGAAAGATAGATGGATGTGGTATAATAATGTGATAAAATTATGTTATTATCTGAATCCATGAGAAAATTTACAAGAATACATGATTAAAGCCATTAAAGTAAGGAAAAGTGGCATACCAAGATAGTAAAGTGTCAGGATTTCCTATGAAGACTGGTAATAAATAAATTACCAGTAAATGGATATATGCCATGTAAAAAGAAAGCTGATGGGAAGGAAGAGACAGCAGAACATTTTTTTTTTAATATAAAAGATTGGTGAAACTCTGGAAAAGAGATATAAAGAAAAATATTTTAAGAATATTAATGACATAAACAATATAGAAATGAATTTGATTACATATAGATATAAGAACATGAAGAAAAAATATGTGAGAAGGGAAGATAAGAATTTATTTTATGTAATATGGGTTATTTGGAATATAAGACTGAATGAAATTTTATTTAATGGGAAATGGATCTTGGCACATATATTGCAAAAAAATGTATTATGGTTGCGGAAGGAGTGAGAGTTAATTATGGAAGAATAACAATGAAGATGTTATAAGAAAAAATAATAAATAGTAAAAAAAATAGAAATGTGTGTATATGTGCCTGTAAATATATACATTTTGTAAATATGCAAATAATGTGATTTATGTAATGTTAAACTACACTTTTAAATAGGTGTCATGGGATATTTTACATCCACTTCAGCTACCACTAGCTCAGGCAGATAGAGCCTTAGTTTAATGCCTCACCCAAACAATGACACACACAGGAGTGCAGCATCCCCCTACCTGGTGTGTGAACAGAATCAACATCCTTCTGCACCAAAATCAACTATGCTATCTGTTACTCCATTAGCACGATTTTCAAATTTTATTGCACAATTATTGATAGCTATTTGTTAAAAAAAAAAAAAAAAAGTTGCACTTTTGAAACAGACTTAGCATGAGCAATAGTAAACTTCTCTTCCCTCAAAGCTCGCATTAATTGAAAATCCAGTAAAAATATACCTGGCCAGTGGTTGATTAACTATACGTTGGTCCAAGATTGTTTTCAAACCATGGGCTCCCTTGCATACATTTGGGACCATGCATAAATGAACATGTTTTTGATTCACCTTCCTGATCATTTAAATTTCATGTTTAATACAGCAATATTTCTTATTTAAAACAGCATTTGTTAGAGTGCATTTTAAATTGTAGTTTTGAACATTTATTCCAGTAAGCAATGAAACAAAATGTATGAACCAATAATGACAAAAATACCCATTTCAGAACATTTTAACCAATTTTAACGATTGACCTTGACTGACTGACAGTAATTCTCGGCGATTTACCAGAGGGTCTGGAAGTTGGTATACAGGATTAAGGCTCCTGCCTCCTGTAGTAAAGGTACAGGGTTTGAACCTGAACTAGTGGCTTAATTAACTAAACTGGCCTCTGTAATGAGGGCATTACACACACATACACACACACACACACACACACACACACACACACACACACACACACACACACACACACATACACTGTCACACACACTGTCACACACACTGTCACACACACACACACACACACACACACACACACACACACACACACACACACACACACACACACACACACATACTGTTTCTTCAATTAGGTCTGTTTGGGTTAATTCCAAATAGATACTACATTAATTTCATGTTCAATTAATCCATGATGCTGGCTGTGTTAGTTTGCTGGGTCTTTCAAGTTGTTTGCTTCTCATGTTTGGGAAATGCAGGGCAATTAAAATACAATACTGGCTGTGTGCTTGTGTTCCAAGCAATCAAAATCTTACTTGTTTGCTCCATCGCACTGACTGGATCAGGAATGAGAATGATATTAAGCAGGAAAAGTTTTTAAAAAATTCTGGCCCTGTGAAAACCCAGGAGCATAGGAACATAGGAACAGTACCAGGCAAGCAACCACAGGGGACCATAATATTTCTGCTCATTTCCACCTTTAAGCTGGCACACTTCAAAGATCTCATCACCATTTACAAGTGCTTACCAGTGATCACCATGAGCAGAGCTGTACATGATAACCATGGGGTAAATTTATGCCTGCCCATCTAGTCATAAAGTCTATCCTGAAAGCGAGCCATAGTACCAGTTTGAACTGTAGTGGTAACTTATTGATTTCTTATGCTATTACTTGATTTCTTATGCTATTACTTTCTGAATGTGCAACAGTCAGGAGTGAGACACCACTTCAACATGTGCAATATGAACATCAGACTATATCATAGTACCACTGATGAAGTGCAATATTCTAAGCAATCACAACGTGAAGTCATAGTCTTGCAATACCTATTAGTATAATATCGTCTAATGTGTTCCTGTCCAATTGTGGTAATTTATTGTGTTGTTAATATTTTAATTATTACTGTATGTGCATTAGTCTTGCTGTCATTCATATTATATGTTCATTGTTATGTCTTGCACAGTGACCAAAGCAATGTAATTTAATTCAGCTTGCACTGCTCTGCATATCTGATCGAATATAAACTTTACTTTGACTTATTCTGTAGAATGCAAATGTGTTAAGTTAGACACTTTTGCCTTCACCAAGCCTTGCTTATTTTGTTAGTGTAGAAGTAGTTCCCTAGTGTTGCTATCGTGGGTATTTGTAGAGCCACTGGAATGTGCAGAAATTGGTGATTAGATAGAAATGGGTCCTTCACAGTTCAAAAAGTAAGTGAAGTAACATCAGTTCATTCGGTAGGCTCCTGGTTAACAGGAACATTGTTCTAACTTCTCAGGATTTCTGAAGGGTTTAAGCTGTTTCATTTTGTTGGTTAAAAATCACTGGGCCTTTCCTGATTAGCAATCTGGATTTGTACAAAACAAAGGGAGCACTGATTTGATGATGGATCTGATAAAGGAGCAGTTCCAGTGGTATAATGATGCCTTTAGATCTTGAGGATATTCCCATGGAAATTAACTGAACCAGATAGAATGATTTCCTGACTATGGTGCCAACATAATGATTGAATGAGAGAGTTGTCCAGATAACTATCCAGTCTCGTATGACCATGTCTGCCTGCAGGGGAATATCATTTATAATGTAAGAGGTTGGAGCAGCTGTTTTGCCAAATGCTACTACACTATTTTTTTTAATTCAGCTGGAGACTGTTTTTGGTGTACCAGCATGTGAATAATCCAGCCTTTGCTACATCTGTTTATTTTAAGTGGATGAGCAGATAATAGTGCCATTACTGCAGTTTGCAGCAACTTAGTCAATCACACTTCTGGGCTGTTGTCTTGGATGGCTGCATATTAAATTCAGAAGAGATGAGGTGCTCAGCAATAAGCCCTTTGGTAACCCACTACTTATAATTTTACCTTCAGGGAAAAAAACAGCAACTTTCACAATTTGGATCTGTTTTTGCAATCCAATGGACAACATAATGGATTGCATTAAATCTATCAAATTTTTCAATAATACTAGCATGGGGATGGTGTCAAAGGCTTGGCCAGGTTATGATATGCAGCATGCAATGAGTAACTACTGTTCATAGCCTTTGAAATCTTTTCAAAGAAATTTATTATGTTTGAAAGACAGGTCCTGCTCTTCACCAAACCAAACTGATTGGGGTGTAGATCAGTTAAGCTATCTTTGTCTGCATTAAGAAGTTCTGTTATGACATATTCCATGGATTTGCATATAATAATGGTTAGGCTGATGCATCTGAAATTACCTGGATTGTGGAAGGGGAGCCATCCTTGTGTAGTTCAGTCGTAGTGGTTATATTCCAGTCATTAGACACAAACCCTGTGTGTAGGCTCAGGCTGTGAACAATTTAAGTACTGGATTGTGCATACTTGGTATTGATGATAATTCATTCAGCCTGCTATGCTGTCTTGTCCATGGAAGATTTATTTTTCAGCCTTTGACCAGGATTCTGTGACTTGTTTTAAAGTGATTTTAGGGCAAAGTAAATGTTCAACAATAGTGTGAACAACAAAGAGGGTAAGTGAGGAAAACTCAGCAATAATTTTGTCTACCAATATATTGGGTATGTCTTTGGGATCAGAATGTGTGATTTTATTGTGGATGAGGTCAGTGCATTGTTAGACATTATTCCTTAATTCCCTGACATAACTAAAGAAAGATTAATAGTTTCCTTTGGTATTTTGTGACCTTAAGCTTGCATTTTGATTTACATTTTCTAATAGTGCTCTTAAGTTCCTTGCTGGCATGTTTCATTGAAGCCTTCAGGCAGAGGGATGGGAATTTCCTAAACGTTTCATTATTTTCCTTCGTTTCCTGTACAGTTTGTTGAGGGGTTTACTCCAGAACTTGGCATTACACTTGCAATGAATGGGCACTGACTTTCCTGAGCTGTTATTTAAATTCTGGTAAAAGTTGGAAGTGAATGCAGCAGCCCTATCAGTTGGTTCCACTTGTGGGGATTGTTGAAAGTTTTGCCTAGCTCTTCTACAAGCTGAAGTGGGTTTGTCCTAGAGAAATCACTAAAAATTGTCTCATTTGGTGGTACGATGGTACCACTATGCTGTACAGAGAAGATGACTAATCTGTGGTCAGATTTAACAATGGATGAGGCAATGCGGGTTGGGCTACAGGTTCGAACTAGGTGGATAAAAACTATGTCAATGATATTAGAATCTCTAGTGGGTAGTTTTGCAATTTGCTCCAGTGCATTGTTGTTTATAAAGTCCTGGAAACACTGAGCATTCCATTTTTACAAGTGTAAGTTTGCTAACCACTGAAGTCTTCAAGCAAAAGAGTATTTGGTTTGATATTTAACCCCTACATGTTGCTATGGTAATTTCCATGATCTGTGGGGGACATCAATGGAGATAGCTAGTAATGAAATAATAGTTAGGTTTGTTAAGGTTTATTTGAACCTGTAGGAGATCCAGGTCAGGGTTGTGGGTAACTTGATGTGAGGTGGTTTCTAACAAATGCAGATACTTCTCCACTGTAACCTGTGGGCCCAAAGACATGATATGTGCTCAGCCCTGGTATAAAGAAAGTACTTTCATTGCAATGAAACTATGTCTCAGTAACTACACACAACAAATGTTTGTGAGTTGTCTCAGTAACCGCACACAACAAATGTTTGTGAGTTGTCTCAGTAACAACACGCAACAAATGTTTGTGAGCTGTCTCAGTAACCACACGCAGCAAATGTTTGTGAGCTGTCTCAGTAACCACACACAACAAATGTTTGTGAGTTGTCTCAGTAACCACACACAACAAATGTTTGTGAGCTGCAGGAGGCTCTAGTTCTGGCATCCTTCTATTTAAACTCCTAGTTTTGAGTAGTGCCACCACAATTTTGTTTTAATTTGTGATTGAATTTGCTATGTTGGAATGTCCACTAATACTAAATTAAAACTATGTTTCCCTTATTCTACTGCCTTGGACTGATGTGTTTTCATCAGGATTTGTGTTTATTGCATATTTGAGTATAGTCTGCTTTTTGGTTGAATGTCCACTAATAGGGTTTTACCTAAAAAAGGCATTATGGAGGCAACAAAAACTTTAACCAGTGTAGAAGCCCTGGCTGTTTGCTATCTCTTGCAAAACATGAAGTCTTATTTATAATCTCACTCCAGGCCAAGTTGTAAAGGATCCCCTTAGAATAACAGCCACTACTTAGCCAATTGTTAAAACCAGTTATGATGTCTTTGTATCTAGGTATCATTCTGGATGAAGGCAAGTTACTACTCAAGAACATCATCTTTCTTTCCTCTCAACTTCTTTGCTCAATAATTCTGGAAAAGGCCAAAAGTGATAGGAGGACAAAGGCTCAAAATCAAATTCACTTAAAAAGTTAATAAAAAAACAGGTTTTCTGAAGAACAAGAAACATGAAACACTAATGTCTTGCATTATTAACTCACTGTAATCTTGATGAATTTACCAGAAAATCAAACATTTTATGACGGGTCGAAAATATGAGGCAAAAAAAGAAATAGTTGAGAGGTATGCTTCTAACACATGCATAGTGAGTTCCATCATGTCTCTCTGCATGTCCGTCTGGGTGGAGTGACTTAGGTCATTCACTCACACATGGGCGACCGTTAGGTCATCGTCATATATGATTTGTTTAAGGGACCTTAGGGCCTTTGTGACATCATGGATCCTGGTGTCAAAAAGCAGATAACAGTCACCATGTTCTTGTCCAGTCTGTGAGTGTAGAGTTTTTTGTTTTGTCTTTCAGCTTTTCCTGGTAAGGGGTCACCACAGCGGAACTCTGGTCCGCTAATGATTGGCAGTAGATTTTTACGAAACACCGAGGTGCCAGCTCGGCACCCAACCTTCAATGAAGGCATGCCCATTTACGCACGCATGTCTTTCGAACACTACCCAACTGCGGGGAGGACATGCAGACTCCACACAGAAGGCAGTCCCAAGCCAAGCTGAGAATCAAACGGGTGAACCTCTTACTGTGAGGTAACAACGCTACTGCCGTACCACCGCAGTATGTATGCTTAATTCATTCATTCCCAAGCAGCAGGAAGTTAATTAGTTCCTTTGCTTTATTAAGCCTCTTAAGATAAGAAAACATGTCTTGAAGGTTTTTTTCCCAAATGTTCTATTGAGATCATGGGTAATATTTTCATTCTATCTCACATAAACACTTTTATGTCTTTTCATATTTCCCTCTCTTACAGTCTTCCTACTGTGGTTTTTACTCGATAACTTGTCATTATTTCTGATTCTCCTTATCCCAGTACTCTCAGAGTTCCCTTCTCATTCACTTCCTACTGACCCTTCTCATTAACTTCCTGCCCCCCACTTACCTAACTTTCATATGTTCCTGTTTCCTCTAACATACCTGATTCAAAACATGTTATTCTTGCTTAATCCCCTATTCTATGACCCCCTCCCTTCTCCTAATTAACTCTGTATCAACTAGAGTTCCTCCATGCGTATAACTACAATTTTATGGCTTAAAGCTTTTCTTGAAGCTCTGGTTTATTTCTAAAATCACTGTAAATTGATGTAATTCTTGCTATAGCTGTATAATCTCCATTTATTATTTATTCCTCCTACTTTTGCTCCCCCTAGCTTTCTGCTCTGTGATAAAAGTGTGACTGTTTCTGCTTAGGGTATTTATACACTCCTTCTACCTACTATTTTTCTTCCTGCTAGCTATATTTTGGGTACCTTGCTTGCCATTCTGAACTTTAATAAAAAAAACTGTGTGCTTATTCTCGGCTTAGACTAATTATGTATGCTACTCTTAATCCTATTAGTTATTGTAATGAAATAACTTGTATTGTGGAACTTTTCTCCCCGGGCCTCTGCTGAGAAAGGGCTTTTGCTCAGTTGGACTATCCCGATTAACACCTGTCAAATAAATAAATAAATATTATTTGCAATAACTCAGAAACTATGCATGTTAAAAAAAATACAACAGCTGTTATTAGATGATGGTCTACCCACTAGAGTTAGTATCACAAGCCTATCTGGTGACACTGCATTTATATAGCAAATTTATGAAAGGAAATAAAATATACATTTTATTTTCCAAAATTAATCAGTGTTATACACAAACAAACAAACAAACAAACAAACAAACA
This sequence comes from Protopterus annectens, assembly GCF_019279795.1. Lineage (NCBI taxonomy): Eukaryota > Metazoa > Chordata > Ceratodontiformes > Protopteridae > Protopterus > Protopterus annectens. The sequence goes on from NC_056731.1 coordinate 1,937,015,247, forward strand.
AACAAACAGTGATAGTTCAATAAGTCTGTGAGATAGACACCAAATATCAGTGAGCAACAACAGTGGGTATAACACTGCTCACAATATTGCACAATCAATTCAAAGTATGCATATCATATTTTCACAATATTTCAAAACCACAGTATTAAACTGAAAAGTGTGCCTGTTAGACAACTATGTATGCCAAAACTGTGTGCCACACTAATGCTTATTTTAAGTTGACAGCATTGTTCACCTGTAAGTCACATAGCTTTTACAACATCAGTTCAGTAATAAAATACTGGTAATATTCATTACTGCTTTACCAAAGAAACATTTACATCACTGGAAGTTTTCACATTACCTACAATATTTTAATATCAGTTTTTTACTAACACCCCAAAATAACAGTGTTACATTTTTGTGATTATTAATTTAAACATGGAAATATTTAACACTTTAAATAACTTACTGCAAACCTTCTTCAATATCTCAAACCCTGTTCATCCCACAATGATTGATTGTCCATATCTACCAAATCATGCCTACTTCAAAATGCCATCTTGCTAATTAATGCAACACATACCATTATTAAGAAATTAGTCTCAGTATTAGAATACTATTCCATACCTCGCACAGATCATATATTGCCCACCCCACCACCATTCATCTCCCTCTTCCACTTCAAATGCATACATCCCAAAGAAGTTGCTGTTCTACTTGAAAATATTTTCACTGACAGCTCTCCTGGATCTGACAACATAAACCCCTTGTTTATATATCACCGCAGGGAGCATCTATATTTTCCTCTCACCCACATAGATAAAATATGTCTCACACAAAGCATCATGCCACAGATTTGGAAACTGTCTAATTAAACCCCTCCCAAAGCAAACCATCCAAAAGATACCTCTCACATCCATCCAATATCCATCCTCCCAATTCTGGGCAAACTTATTGAAATGATAGTCTGCAACCAAATCTCCCTCTGTATCCAGTAGTACCACCTGCTTTCCACCAAACAACATGGATTCTGGCCTGGATGAAGTACTATGACAGCACTTTGGTCCCTAACTGATGAGATACTGCTAAACTCTAATAGTGGTCTCCTTACGGGTACTCTATTTATAGACCTGGCAATGGCATTTGTCCTCATTGACCACTATCTTCTCGAAAAAACAATTAATTGAAGATGATATCAGTCCAAGTACCACTCCCTGGTTTAACAACTTCCTCACTGACAAGTCACTTTAGATTTAAAATAGAATCCTCCTAATCAGAATCTGCACTTGTTTCCAAAGATGTACCACAAGGATCCATTCCTGCCTTCTTCCTCTTCTCCATATTTGTTAAAAATCTTCCTTGTGACCTCCCCATCTCCCATTTACCCTCTATGCTGATGGCATGGTCATTTACCAGTTGGGTCACTCTCAAACCAACATTCAATGCCAACTCCAGTTTTACTTATATGAGCTCCAGCAATAGCTCACAAGCTACTTCTCAACCCCACCAAGACCAAAACTATGCTTTTTGTAACTCCACATAAAATTCACCAAGCACCAACCACTTTAACTCTCTCTTTGACCTACACAACCATTCCATAGAGACAAGCTCCACCTTCAAATACCTAGGACTATGGCTTAATTAGTCACCAAACTTCCATTTAGAGAAAATGAGAGCTAAAATAACCTCCATCCTCTTTTGGGACAAAAAGATTTCCCCTTTTCTATCCCAACCAGTCAGAGCAGCCATTGACAAAGGAGTTTTCCTTTCTCAACTTGAATTTGGGCTCCCAGGTTTTGCTTCTGCATCAAAGAAAAACATTGCCACACTCTTGACTATCTTAAAAGCATCTGACAATTCATTACAAGCTCATCTCTCTGTGAGCATCACTGAATCCCCTTAGAAAAAGCCAAATGGCTACCTAGAAAACAAAGATCTAACCTACTTTTAGAATCCCAGCTCTGCAAACTACTTTAACTCCATACATTTACTCTCTTTGAAAATAGACTTCATGAAAAAATCTCTTAATACAATCTCAGACATTACCCACAAGCCACAGCAACTCTCATTACCTCTAGAACCAAACTCCACATCACTGTATATGCTTTATCCTCTCAGACACCTACTCTTTGGCAAGCTCTCCCCATCAACATTAAGGAAATAAACACATATTCCAAATTCAGAATGCAACTCAAAAAGCACTTCTTCATCCAAGTCAAATGCTCCTACTTCAACACAGGGCATTTCACTGAACCTATCCACCTTCCAAGTCCCTTCTCCACTGTCAAGATTCACTGAATACTGACTTACTTTAGAAACTAATACATATAGACTACATTACACTCTGCTTGATTCTACATTGCACTGTGCATGTTCACCAGAATATATATATAATGTTTTTTTTTTCTATGCAATTAGTCTGATCTCCTCTATTATTCCTTACATTTCTATATCATTTCTTTGTGAAATGTTTTGTAGTTCACCGGGGCTGAGCCTGAAATTGGTCAATACTGATCAGTGCACTGACCCTGGTAAGCAAACATAAATACAATAAAATAAAATAAAAAAATAAAATTAAGTAGTATTAATATTAATAATATATATGTAAAATAAACACTTATGTCTCTGGATGTGTGTATCTTGAACAACATAATTTAGTGTCTTTTTTGTCTAACATGAACTGTTGCATAGGCCCTAAGACATGGTACTATCAACCTTCATATCTGCCTTACTAAGGAAAATATGGAAATATTTAATAATTTTGATACCAGTCTACATTTCTTTAAGTTACTTAAGAGCTGCATACCCCACAGTGATTATTTCACTGGTAACATATGAAAATCATACCAGTTTCCACATGCCACCTTGCTAGATTGTGCTGATGATACCTTTCATTGCATATCACTATTAATATATAAATATTGCTAACAGTCATAACCACAGGTGGGAAAAAAACAAAAAACAAAGCTATACAGCTCAGGCTGTGCATATATTAGCCATCTTTTTGTAACAGTTTACTACCATCTTATGTGTAGATGGGAACATACTTAACAGTGTTCATGAGATATTAGTAACAGTATTAGAATATGACTAATATTAATAGATTTCCCCTAAAAAATATATCACTGGATGAGTTTGTCTTACACAACTTTTACTCACATTTTTTTGTGTTAACAACCGCTACTTTCACGGACTCTTCAAATTAATACCTTCATGCATGTTTACATTCTTAATAATGATATTGAAAATACTTAATCATTTTTATAATCCCCAGCAAACTTTTCAATTACTCATGACTTTTGCTTCCTACAGTGATAGTTTAACTTCATACATGTACCAAATAATAAGGTTTTCCACATGTCAACTTGGTAGCTTATGCTGAGAGTTCCATTTCTGAGTTACTGCTATTAAACCTAATATTTGAAACTTGGAAAAACAAAGCTTTATAGCTCATGATATGTACATATTACCTACTTCCTTTTTGTGTCTTTTTTTGCTTCAATTGTATGTGTGAATGACTGAACTGGACATGACACAAGAATTTCACTGTTTCACCGTACATACATTTTGAGATGTCCCGACTGATATATAAAATATTGTTGATATTCAGACCTGTAGCAAGCAAAAAACTATGTAGGCTAGCATGTGTGTGTGTGCACGTGTGTGTGTGCGCATGTGTGTGCGCATGTGTGTGTATATGTGTGTATGTGTGTGCGTGCGTGCGTGTGTGTGTCTTTGTGTGTGTGTGTGTGTGTGTGTGTCTGTGTGTGTGCGTGCATGTGTATGTGTGTTTGTGTGCATGTGTGTGTTCACTGTACATACATTTTGAGATGTTACAACTGATATATAAAATATTGTTGATATTCAAACATGTAGCAAGCAAAAACTATGTAGGTTAGCTTGTGTATGTGCGTGTGTGTGTACGTATGTGCATGTGTGTGCGTGTGTGTGTGTGTATGTGTGTGTGCATGCATTGTGTGTGTGCGTGTTGTGTGTGTGTGTGCGCATGAGTGTGTGCGTGCGTGTGCGCGTATGTGCGTGTGTGCATGTGCGTGTGCATGTTCTTGCATGTGCATGTGTATGCACGTGCACACACGTGCATGTGCGTGTGCATGTGTGCATGTGTGTGTATGTGCACGCGTGTGTGCATGTGTGTGTGTGTGTGTGTGTGTGTGTGTGTGTGTGTGTGTGTGTGTGTCTGTATCTTACTCACCTCCTTTGTATGTATGGTAACCTTGACTGGGTGGTGGACAGCAGAAGTGGATGTAGTTTGAAATGTACAGTTCATGAGTTAGTGATGATTCTTGGTGTAAATTATAGAAAATATAGAAAATATAATGTTTTAGCAGCTCCTAAACAAATAAGCACTCACGTCATTGGAAATAAGTGGGATTAGCTACCTGTTATTTTTTCTTTCCCAAATTACATGCACTCTCAAAACTGGTATACAAAATTAAGAGTCAGGAGAATTTTTGAAATAGAGAGTTGACCCATTTCATTTACACTGAAATGTAATCATTTAGGAGTCACGGAAACATAATGTCACCATTTAGGTTTTCCATATTCTGCACCAGCAATAAACTTGTGGAATATGTACTTCATGCTGTGTCCTTCACTGAATAGACACACTAAATCAGAAGATACGTGATCTGTTCTGCCATAGCTAATATTCTTGAAATGTTACCATTAAAATGCAAATGTTACTAACATTCATAACTCCAAAAAAAAACTATACAGCTCAGAATGCAGAGCAATCACCAACTTTATTTTTATTTATTTAATATTTGTTAACTAGGAAAGTCCGACCTGGAATGTAGTCTATTTTCAGTGGAGGCCTGGGAGAAATGCTCCAGACTCATGTCTTTGAAGATGGGAGGAAACAGGAGAACCTGGAGGAAACCCACACAAACACAAGGAGGACATGCAGACTTTGCACAGAAGGCGCTCCAGCTGAGAATCAAACTGGAAAACCTCTTGCTGTGAGGTGACAATGCTACTGCTGCACCACCACATGCAACTAATATGCAGAGTCCCAGGTGTTTGCAGAATTCGGGACGCTTACACACACCATAAAGCAGTAGTGAATAGTCATCAGCACACCATCCATTGATACTCCATGATAGTAGTGCACCCAGCAAAGAAACGTCTAGGCACTGGTCCCTAAATAATAAAGTCAACAAAAAGACAATACACTGGACACTGAACACAATAGCAAAGCAGGTATTAAGCAGTAACATTGAATAAAACAGAAGCGTACCCACCAGAGCAATTTCTTGACTCTGGGTCCTAAATACTGCAGCCATCTAAAAGGCAATGTGCTGTACACTAGGATGGCTACAGCAACTGTTTGGTTTAACACCAGAGCCTAGTTGCACACACAGTACAAGCAGGAGAGATACAAACAGGGCCAGATCCAGCACAAAGTGACCTAGGCAGCTGCCTAGTTCCTGGTGCTGACTTGGGAGGGGGGGGGTGGCTGGCTATCCAATAAATAAATAAATAAGTTTCCATTCCTATAATTAAAAAAAAAGAATTAACTTGCTAAATCAGCATGCTCATATAAAATATTTCCTTTTGGCATGCACGCAACAGCTCCTTTCATTGGCTGGAGCTTGCATGCAGCAAACTGCCAGATGATTTCAATGGAAGAGAAAAGCAAACTTTAGGTGATTCTTTGCTCACAACTTTATGGAGCATAATCATTTTGCTATTTTGTGATGCAAAGCAATCCAGGGATGGAAAACATACCTTCTTAACAGGTACTTCAGCAGATTGATTGCAGCAAAGGAAAGAGGTGTGTGTGTGTGTGTGTGTGTGTGTGTGTGTGTGTGTGTGTGTGTGTGTGCGTGCGTGCGTGCATGCGTGTGTGTGTGTGTGTGTGTGTGTGTGTGTGTGTGTGTGTGTGTGTGTGTGTGTGTGTATGACATGCCTCAGTTAAAAGGTACTGACTAGTTAAGTGACATACTCAGACTCTCAAAATCCTTAGCTTATATACAGATGAGAAAAGCTTTGATCCCCACACCAGCTGCCATTCCCTAAAAAAATTGTAATTCTGTTAACTTTTAAGTGATTTAGAGTAGTAAAGAGGAGCATCATCATGTGAGCTAAGTTCTTTGGATGTGATCCTTATTTTCCTTACTGTTGACAGTGTGTTTAATTATTTACTTGTGAATAAACTGAACAGTGTAAAATCTATGAGTTTAATGTTAATATTTTAACCATGAATATAGCTCAATTTTTGCTGACATGAGTGTGAAATGTACTGTGTTTTAGCTACAACAGTTGTCTGTCACTTAGTGTAGATGATAAGGCTGTGAACAGTTAAAGAACTACTTCCTACAAGTAAATGGCTTGATTCCCATGATGTTCATTTGTGTTCTGTGTGATTCTATCTTCACCTGGGCTTTTCCAGAAAAGGCACATTTGAGTCCAGTGGGCTGTACCAGGCTGCTAGCAAATGCATTACACATCTGTTTTTTTTTTAATTCCTGCACTCCCTACATAGACAATTCTTAGTACTTCACTATATGCTATATGAGTAAGAATCCCAGTATGCCTCTTGTAGTTTAATGGTTGCCAGATGTATTTTCATTAAATGTGAGTTTCAAGAGAAGAGAAGTTCACTACTTCTCATCCCATGTCTGTTTCCAATATGAGACTATTTTGTTTTGTTTTGTTTAGAGAGTGTCTGTCAAGGATTTTTCTGTAAAATTTGAAATAAGTTTTAAACAAAATCTAAATCTCTATGATAACTTTAAAAGTAAAGTACAAAATGGTATATACGCTGACAGGTTTGAATTGTGTTTATGGTAACTGGGACCAGCCAAGTAATAGGATATTGGTATGGCTGGTGGGAGCCTGATTCATTACCTTGCATAGGTCCCCATTTGTCAACAATGCAGCACTGTTGACTCTGAAAGTGTTTGCTGCAACAGCATTGTTAGCCATTCAAGTAGGTCAGATTTGTTTTGAGTGATGTCAAAAAGGATAGCTATTCTTGGTGACAGAGAGGACATAGCATTTACTATTTAAATATGATATTACATACATTTTTTTGTAGCTGTATTTGGAGCTTTTCTCCCCAGGCCTACACTGAAAATGAGTATTTGGCCCAGTGGACTTTCCCGGTCAACAAATGTCAATAAATAAATAGTCCAAAAACTAAATGTAGGTATCCTGCAAGCATGTAACACCAAAAAAACAAAAACAAAAAACAGTATGTTATATATATTAATATTTCTGATTTTTGCATGGCTTGTGGGTTGTTGAACAAAAAATGCTGTGGCATACATTATCTATAATTGTTTTGCTTTATTCATTGCACTAAATAATTAATTCATTAATAAATCTGGATTGTATAATATGGGCTAAACATGTTACATTTTAATAATATATTTTTGCAGTACATATTGTATAGCCTCCAGCAACTGCAAAGGGGTTGACATTTGTCAGGTCATATAGGCTGCATTATTTGGAGTGATGATCAGAACTGTCTGATCTTCATTATCCATTATGTAGTCATCACTGCATATAACTGCGATATAATATTCTCTTCAAGATCAGATTGTATTAGATTTCTATATTTAGTTAAAAAGTGTTACCAAAGCTGTTAGCACAGAGGACTAAAATTCTGACACATTAATGGGATAGTTCCTGTAACATGGTTGCAAGATTTGAATCTTTCTACCTTCATTGATCCATGGTGTGACATTGAGAAAAATCAATTAACCAAACAGTGCTCTGGAGTAATTGGAAATTTGGGCTAGGCTCCTTAATGGCCTTCATGACTGCATGCTTACTAACTAAGAATGTGTTGTTGTTGTTGCTGTTGTTTAACAGCCATTCCTTATTGCATAGCTGATCTAGTTCTGGAAGTGTTATGGCAATATCAGCAGCACATCACTTTTTGAATATAACACAAACAATTTATTCTTCAAGGGCAGCAGGCACTGCATTTATAGCTGAAACACTGAAAAACAAAGTTATTTGCAGATGAAACACTGAAAATCAAAGTTATTTGCCAGCACTATACTCTGCATTAGTAATAGTTCTCTTTAATGTGGAAGTATTCAGATGAATTTTGCTTGATTGTGCATAATGGCTAAGTATATTTTATTATGTGTGCAATTTTCTTAGGGTCTATGTCAGACTGTCCAATGGCCACATTGTTGAAAGTATAATTTTGTTGACAATGCAGGCCATTGAACCATTCTGAGTGAGATTGCGTTACACTGGGGATCAGGAAATTTGCCCTTTTTCCCACTGTAATGCAATCTCAGAGTTGGTATATATAAAATTAGTGGGGGTGGGGGTTGGGAGGCACAACCCCCCACATGTGGGGGGGGGGGTTGACAGCCTGCATTGTTGATGAGATGACATTTGACAATATGGCCATTCAACAATCTGACATAGACCCTATTTCTCATGCTGTCATACATACTCTTCTATTTAAATGGTGTTACATATGGTTGGATATTATGGGATGATGCTAGTGATCATTATATAGTTCTGTGTAGGTCATCCAAAGCTACCAATAAAGTACATGTAATTTATTTCTTCAGACCAATAAGGGGTGTACACAGTTAACCATGTGGCTATAACTGCTGGTGGGGGCTCTCTGCAGATAATAGTACCTTATGCTGTTATGATCCATTCATTTTTAAACAGCCTTTACTCTGGATTTGCAGGAGTTGTGTGTATGTGTGTGAAATAACCTGGAATATTTTAACTCTTCTGTGTGTATGTGTGGAACAAATTTGAAGTATGTGGTTTTGGTCCTTATTATTATTATTATTATTATTAGCACTGACATGTGCAAATGATGCAGTCAACAGTGTAGCTATAATGCTGGGTTTATAGATGTCTTTGGATAAAAAAAAAAAAATCTGACCCTGCTGAGCTGACATGGTTAAAGTCATTGGTGTGTCCTTACAAGACTAGTGTGCATTTGTATAAAGCAAACTGGAATACCTTAATATGGCCATTTTTATCACAATTAGACATGATGTGTACACAGTCCATAAATTGGTCATATTTGTTCAGTATGGGTATTGGTAGATTATAATGATAGCTGTTTGAGTGGCTTTTTATAGTTGAATGTTCTGAAATGGGCACTTTAGTCATTTTTTGGTTCATACATTTTGTTTCACTGCTTGCTGGAAAAAATTTTTAAAACTACAAAGTTAAAATGCACTGTAGCAAGCGTTGCTGTATTACACAAGAAATATAATTTAAAACAATCAGGAAGGTGAATCAAAGAAAATACGCATTTATGAATGGTCCTAAAAATGTGTGCAGGGGGCCCCTAGTTTGAAAACAACCCTGGACCCAAGGTACACGTAATCTGCCAGTAGCCAGATACATTTTCAGTAAATGTGAGCTTCAAGGGAAGAGAAGCTTGCTGTTGTTCATGCTAAGTCAGTTTCCCATGTGAAACCATTTTGTTTTGTTTTAGCAAATGACCATCAGTGCTCGTGCTATAAAATCTGAAATAAAAGTTTTAAAATAAATCCATTTTGTTATAATCATTGTAAAAGTAAAGAAGAAAATAGTATGCATGCTGACAGGTACAATACTTGCAGAGAGGCAGCCAAGTAATGGGACACTGGAATGGCTGCGGTGAGGGAGCCCTGTGCCATTACCCTCCCTAGGGCCCCATTTGACTGTAATCCAGCTCTGGATGCAATGCAGTATACATTGAAAAAAGTACAAGAGGAATTAAGTAAAGCTTGCCAAGAATGACAATCAGTAATTATTCACCTGTTGACAGCTACCTGGCTACAATTAGTACTGATCTCACCACAGCTGTGTGCAACTAGGAATCAATGTCTCTGTGGTTCTGCCCTCATCAGGAGCAAAACAGTAGGACTAATCACAATCAGGTTCCTGAGAATCAGGTTGCAGCTTCTTTGTAGTCTGGTCCTAGATGTTGCAGCAATCTGCCGGCTTGTCATATCCTTATCGGGGCAGATGTCCCAGCTAGCATGTGTAGCAGTTTAGTACAACAAGGGACCAAGCTGCACAATGGTCCAACTGAAACAGCAACAATACCAATCAGTGAAGTCTCTCACACACTGATCGATCAAAGAATTAAGGTCCCTTTGCTCCTTCTCTCACGAGATGCAAAACAGTCACGTATGCTGCCTAATCAATGACAGCTACGAATCAATATCCTTCTCCTCATTTTCTTACCAGGAGCAAAACAGTAGCTCTAATTCCCAAGATGGCTCCTTAGAGATAGTTTCCAGGTATTCCAGTAATTGGTATTTTCTATGAAGGCTAGAAAACAATGTTCATAAGTTTTTTTTGCAGTGCTCAAGCCTGAAAGCCATCATGGAATAAAAACTCCTTACAATTAGGATTATAAACATTATTAGCTGCCCATTTATCTAGACTTATCTTAAAACTGTTACTGGAATTGGATACCCTAATGATATGATGCAGTATTTGGATTTATATTAGAACACCGAACGTTCAAAAATTTGAGTGTTCTAATATCGACCTGTTTTCAGCGAATGCTGAAAATATTGAAGAAACAGAAAACCAAATTTTTTCCTAGGAAAAGCATTTGGTTGTCCATTTCTGTTGCTTCAGTATTTTCAGAGCTGTGGTGGAAAGTTACGGGTCGGGTTCAGGTAAGTGTGCGATTGTGTGGACGTGAGGGTTAGGGTGGGTCAGGTGAGTTAGGGTTAGGGCGCGGGTCAGGTAAGTGTGCAATTGTGTGGACGTGAGGGTTAGGGTGGGGTAGGTGAGTTAGGGTTAGGGCACGGGTGAGGTGACTGTGCGATAGTGACGGACCTTAGGGTTAGGGTTTGGGTTAAGGTAAGTGGATAGTTAGTGATGTATGTATAGTTTAGTGTAGGGTTAGGTGTAAGAGTTTAGGTTATATGTGTGGATTGCTGTTTGTTTGGTGTGCTTGTGTTGAGTGTATGTGTTTTGGAACAGCAAATTTTTTTTCTAGGAAAAAATTGACTGTTCTGTATGTTCGATGTTTTAAATTTTCGATTCATAGGGTTCGATATTAGAACACTCAAAATTTTGAATGTTCGGTGTTCTAACATAGACCACCAGTATTTTTAGACTATAGGAATAGCTTGTGTAATAAACTGACCCTTAATTTTGTCATATTATTATCAATGCAAAATTTCATGTTACTGTGCCTGTGGGTTGTGAAACATTTACACATGTCTAGGTTTAGGGACACCCAAAGTTCTTCATTTATAAAGGCTTTATAAGGTAACATCAGCTTTCCTATATAATATCAATACTGCAGTGTATAGATTTTTAAATGTTCACATCTTTCTTCATAATTCAGATTTCAGACTACTTTAATTCTCTTAGCAAATTCCCTTTGAATTGTCTCATGACTTTTACGTTTCCAACTTCATAAATACAAAATGGATTGTTGTGCTCCAATATGAGCCTTATAAATGCCTTATAAATTTTTCTATATCTCGTGGAAATATTCTTTAATAATAATTGCATTTGCTTCATTGTCATATTATCAACCTGCTTACTGAATGACATACTTCTAACTATGATAATTCACAATTCTTTATATTCAGACACTTCTCACAATATTAAATTGTTCAGTATTAGAGATCCCTTAATTGTGGATTTACCAAAAAAAAAACTATTTTGCACTTGTCTGTGTTAAAGATAATACCAGTCTTGAATGCCCAATTAGAGATTTCTGATAGACAGGAATTCGCTATTTGTAAATCCTTACTACTGGTAATAGTGAGTCCAAGCTTATAGACATCAGTGTACTTATTTACCCAGTATGATCTATGTTTTGGTATATCCTTCACAAAACAGGTAGTATTACCTATCATCTCATCCCAGATTATCCCCTACTGGATTCCCTTAGAATGACACTAACTACTTAGTCAATTGTTAAAGCCAGTTATCATGTTCTGGTATCTGGGAATCATTCATAGCATGATCTGTATTTAGGAATATAAACAAAAACTAAATCAAACAACACTGGGCCCAGGATAGAGCCCTGTGGAATTCTACAATTAAACATTGTCACACTGCTCCTCTCACCAGAAACGAAACAGAAGGCTGTCTTTTAGACAATTAGCTATTCATCTTACCACATAGACATCTACTTGTAACTCATTTAATTTATTCGTTATGATAGCACAGAGGATGGTGTCAATGCCTTGGCCAAATCAGGGTAGGATGTGTGTGAAGTGTGACTGCTACAAAACAGTTTGCGTTATCTTTTTGAAGCAGTTTGCCAGGTTTGTTAGACAAGATCTACCTTTTACAAAACCAGATTGCTGCAGATCTAGTCTGATGAGATATCTTTCCTGTCCTTGATCTGCAGTCCCAGAGTTGGACCATACCATATCATCTCCTTCCTCGTTGTCTCCACTTCCACTTCAACAATTCCAAATCATACAGGGACAGTCAGTCCTCAAATGAATCTCATTCACTCCATTCTAAACAAACCATCTTCCTGTCCTTTTACCTCTTCCCTGCTCTTCCTATACACCCCTTCCTTCTCCTTATGGCGTTTGGACCAGCTTCTATTATAAATCTACAAACCACAAAAAAAAACAAAAAAAAAAACAAAATAGGACAACTCTTATATAGCTACTCAGTCGCACAGGCCTGGAATAAACTACCACTGGATATCAATAATCTTCCTCACATACAAAACTTCAAAAAAGCACTAAAAGAAACACTCCTGAAATTCTGGATCTGCTCATGCCAAACACCTAACTAACTCAATCTCTCCCTCTCCCTCTTCACACCTCTTTACCCCACCCTTACTCTACCTCCCTCTAATTTACCCAGTCCTCTGTACCATAACTACCTATCCTAACCCTTCAAAAGGTATTCCACTGCTCTTCTCTTAACTTCACTCTAGACTAGTAGCTTCCACCTATTGCTTCTAGCATCTCTACTCTCTTCCCACTAATTCTACACTTCAGATAGCACCACACACCACATATATTAGTGTATAAAATTCTTATTCCGTGCAATAATTGTTACACCGAATGTTCTCTTCTATTTCATTGTTGTTACTATTATATAACATGATTATGTTAAGTAATTATTGTAATTTGCTTGTTAGTAATAATTATTTGCCGAGTATCTGTACAGGGCTTTTCCCCTGGGCTTCCGCAGAAAATTGGCTCCTTGCCCAGTCAGACATACCCAGTTAACAACTGCCAAAACAAATAAATAAAATAAATAAATAAATACAGTTCACCCTTCAGTAATATAATCAATCTTCATTGCTCATCCTTATTTGGCCTGTCCTTTCACCAGCTTGCCCTTCCCCCATTTCTCACTCTATAACCTCAGCCTCATTAGTAACTTACTTCTTTCTCCTCTAGTAACAGAATATTCCTTGAAGTATCCTTGTCACTCAAATGATGCCTCTTCCGGAGCAGCAGTTGCTGGATCTGTTATGAGAAGATGTGCATCATTATATTCTCAAAATTTAACTGAAGATGTAAGAGCTGAAATTTTGAACTCTCCCCTTGATAGCCAAGTTTTACTTGTATTATCAGCTGCTGAGGTCCTGAAAGAATGTAATGAGAGACGAAGACTGATGCAAGGAGTGACTCAGATTCTTCAGCCTTCCTTCTCCAGGTTTGTTAACGATTTCAGGAGGCTTTTATAAAAAGCAAAATAAGTAGTCCCAGCAAACTTCTGGAAGCATGCATTCAGAAAACAACAGTTAGCAGGCTCACAAAAGAAAGACAAAGCCTCCCAGAAACAAGGGCAATCCAATAAGTCAGAATTATGGTTTACAAAATGTAATGCTTCCCCCACTCCCTATGCACTGGCAACCCTTTAATTCTTCTGCAACATCTGGTTCTCCATTTTTCTCTTTGAAACAGGCAAGGTAAGATCTCAGACAAATAGGCCCCTACCATCTTTTCAGGGCCTAACCTCTCATCCACCAGATCAGACCTTTTTGTTTCTCCCTGTTATTTGATATCCCATAGGTTCATAGGAGGTTACTAGGCTATTGGCCCTAGGGCCTTTATAAGCCTAGCCATGTTATACCCTTTGTATACCCTTACTGACCAAGCTGTATGCCCTTATCCAAGAGAGACATAGGTGACAAACCCAGGGTAAATTTATGGGCTCTCATCCAGTTGTCTAAGTTATGCTTAAAGAGGGTCATTGAGGAGCTCTGTTTTACATGAACTGGGAGTTTGCTCTAGGGAAGTGGCAATCTCTGGGAGACATATCTGTCTCTCCAGCATGTCCTGTTAATGTCACAGGCTAGGTTAGGATCCCTGGAGTGAGTGAATCTTGTCCCATTTGACTTGCTGATGTGCAGCATTTCCATTAGGGCAGGGTCCGAGACTGCTCTGTAGACAAGGTACAAGTTGCCTCTTAATAGCCTATAAGATACAGAGTACACTAACAGGGGCTTTAGTCTATCCATGTAGAAGGCCCTGAATTTTCTTGGTGAGAATCCTCTGAGGTCTTTCCAGCTGCTGCAGGTGTCTTTTGAGATACACACAGATGACAGCATGGTCTGATGAGGGATGAGTGCAATGCAATGCCCTTACTTATGAGATGTGCAACATAGAAGACCTTCCTTACCACTGTGGACACATGGTGATCAAAGTTAAGATCGCAATCAACCTGTGTTCCTAAATCTCTCGCCGCAGGGTTTGAGCTAAGGGATACTGTTAATATTGTAATTTGCAGGGAATTCCCCTTTGCCAAAAAGGATGATAAACTAAACACAAAAAAAATGTGTTAAGTCCATGGCTTTGGCACCAATCATTTGTCTGTGTAAGCCCTTTTTGTAGTATGTCAGCATCATTGGGGGACTCAATGATTGCACCCAGTTTACAGTCATGAGCAAACTTGGTAAGCCACAGGTCATCTATTTTCACCTGGACTTCTGAGAAATAGATTACAAACAGTAGGGGGCCCAACACAGATCCTTGTGGTATACCACTGGTAACTGGTCTGCAGGTAGAGGTGTAATCTCCAACTTTGGCTGTGTGTGTTCTGTCAGTGAGCCAGCTGGCTACCCATCTAGTGACATATGGGTTAATTCCCAGCTGGGTGAGTTTCTCAATGATGCCTGAGTGGGGGAGTGTGTCAAAAGCATTGGCTAAGTCAAGATAGGCTGTATGTACTATTTTCCCCTTCATCCAGGGATTTGGTGACATTCTCGAAGAAGCTCACCAGGTTTAATAATCATGATCTACCCTTAATGTAGCCAAATTCGGTCTGGTCAAGAGACTGTAGGCCACCTATGTCTTTGTTGATAAGGTCCATGATGATTCTCTCCATGGCCTTGCAGATAAGGCTGGTTAGGCTTATGGGTCTATACTTCCCAGAGTTGGTTGATGGGCCCCCTTTGTGCAAGAGAATTACTGTTGCTGTTTTCCACTCTGCTGGGACAAAGCCAGTACTTAGATTGTGGTTGTAGAGACTGTCAAATAGTACCGCTAGGTCTTGTTTTAGACCATTTAGTAGGCAGCCTGGGATGTTATCTGGTCCCATATTGGCTGTGTTTTTGGCCATGGTGAGTGCGGTCCTGATCTGCTCTTTGGTGATACTGGGTAGAGGACCGGTGGCAGGTATGCTTTGGGGTATGTCTGATGGTGACAGGGGAAGTGAAGTTTGCCCAAATCTGTCTGCTAGCAGGTTGGTGATGTCCTCAGGGTCAGTATGAGTAGTACCATAAACTATTAGTTCAGTACAAAGCTGGTCCTTCCCTTTTAGATTTCTGATGTAGCCAAAGAATGCCTTGCAATTATATTTAGCTAGGGATGCTAGTTTAGCTTCATAAATAGCTTTAGAGAACTTTACAAGATATCTAATTTGCTTGTTCAAGCTGTGGAGGGTGTCCTTCCTCTGCTGAGTCAGTTCCCTCTTGTTCTTGGACATTAGTTTCTTCCTATTATTGTATAACCTATTTATTCTTGATGTCCACCACGGTGGCTTGTGTTTTTTTTTGTGAGGACCTTGTTTTGATCAGTTCATGCACATCTGAGTCTATACATTTGTATAGGTGTTTACAATGGGCATTTGTGTACACCTCTGTATAAGAGTCATTGTTGATAGTGGTAGCAAGGGGGTTTAAAACTAGTTATGGCATTGCTTAGGAGGTTATAGTTTGTTGGCTCAATGAGTAATAGAACATGCTCATCTGTGTGTGTGTCTCTCTCTCTCTTGCAGAGAAAGTTTTTTATTCCAGAATGTTTTTGGTACAAAAGAAAGAAGCTTCATGGAAACCAATTTTAGATCTTTCCTTTCTCAACCAGTTATAAAGTTCAAAATGCCACCCCTACACAACCAGGTAATTCTCTCATAACTGCTTTCATTTTTTTTTTTTGGTATCTATAGATTTGAAGAATGTTAATCATTACACTCCAGTAGCTACAGATTTCAGGCATTTTTTATGGATTTCTGTGTTTGGGTTACACTTTCTGTGTTCTTCATTACCCTTAGGGTTATATATTCCTCCAAAGGTAATTACAAAATGTTTAGCTCTAGTAATAGCCTATTGCAGATTGCAATGCATTCACAGATTTCCTTACTTAGATAACTTGCTTATCATTGCAAAGTCTTTTTCAAAGTGTCAAGAATCTCTCACTTGGGTAAGAGATCTCCTTCTGAGACTGGGTTTCCAGGAGAACCTCCAAAAATCTTGTTTAATTCTATCCAATGAACTTGTATTCTTCAGATGTCTTCTGCGTACTTCCATTCAAAAAGCTTTACTCCCACAGAAAAAAATGTAATTCAGTATTTAGATCTATTCCTGAGTTTTCCCATTCAGTCAAGGACTTCAGCAAGGAAATTTCTCAGGATATTAGGAATCATTGCATGCATGATAATTATGATTCATCTAGCCAGCTTCCAGAAGAGAACGATTCAGTGGTAATTAAAATCTGTATGGTCCCATCATCAACACGCCTGACTTTTCAACTTCCAGCTTTAGGATTTGTAAAAAAAAAAAAATTCCTCTGGTGGAGAGGCCAGTTGCATCTGAATCAAGGTCTCCTGTTCTCCCTTTCAGCCCCAATACAGTGTGTGACAACAGATGTGTCAGACATGCTTGAGGAGTACTGTCACTGGATGTAAATGTGCAAGGTCTTTGGCACCAAAAAGGTAGACCAAAACACATAAATATCAAATATATGTTGGCAGTAACAAATGCACTCAAATCTGTCAGTCATCTTGGATCACAGACAACACCACAGTTGTGCGGTATATAAACAAACAATGGAGTTCCAGATCATGCTGTCTGTGCAGATTAGCCATGGTAGCCTCGGCTATGGCAATTCATCACAATCTCATTCTACAGGCTTCATACATTCTGTTGGAGCAAAACCCTATGACAGACAAGCTGAGCAGGACTATGACAAGTTCCCATGAATGAAAACTGGATTGGGAGTCTTCCAGGATTTGATCCAGCTGTGGGGGAAAACCTCAGATAGATCTGTTTACCTCCATTCACAATAAACAACTGGAAAAATTCTAGACCAAGATTCCTTGCAAGCAGGCCTGAAAAAACAGATACATTTTCATTTCCTTGGATGGGAATGCTCCTGTATGCCTTTCAGTCCTTTCCACTGATATCCAGGGTCATTCCCAAGACTCAGAAGGACTCTCCAAAGATCATTTATGGCAACTCCTTTCTGACTCAGGCAACTGTGGTTCTCCCTTGTTATAGAAATGGCTAAGGGCAACTACCACAAACTTCGTCACAGACCAAATTTACTCACACAAGACAGGGGTTGATTGATGCACCCCATCTTCAAACAATTTCAACTGACTGCCTGGATAATAGAATTTTAATATCTTTCAGGCACCTATTTTCTGAGGACATGCAGCAGGTATTATAGGAGGTAAACATTATGGTACTGAATTGGCAGAAAAACACTGGAAACATGAACCACAAAGCATCTTAGAAGATGATGAAGTCTACATCACATGGGATCACCCATTCAAAAGAGTTCAAAAGATAGATGCTAGAAAACCAGATATAGTGGTCCATGAAAAGAAGACAAAAGTAGCATTGATCATTGAAATCACCACGCCCAGTGGCTACAATGTCTTGTGTACAGAGAGACACAAAGTCATAAAGTAATGTGGAAGAAAGATACCCAGACAGTTCCAATAGTAGTAGGAGCAATGGGTTTTATAAAAAAGAATCTACAATCACATTTAGATATGTTACCAATGCATGTAACCCCATACAAATTGCAAAAGGAGTCATTACTGGGCACATTGATGGTACTGCAAAGCGCACTTCTGGCTGACATCAAAGACTGAAACAATACTAATTTCATGAACTTTAATCGTACTTTGACTTAGGACTGGGGTTCCATTCCCATCATGGTATTAGAAACCCAAAATATTTGGTGAAATTAAAAAAAGAGGTAAAGAAACCTGCTATTAGCAAATCATATATTAGCAAATGGAATATATTTTCTATTTGGTGCCACACTAAGATGAAGAATCCTTTCGAGGCTAGAATTTCTCTGTATCCACAATATTTGCATCAATTATTATCCTGTGGCCTTTCTTATTCCTCTATCAATGTTCATCTGTTGGCCATTCCAGCATGTCTGTCCATGGATTCCCCCTCTTTCAAAGCACTCTTATGTCAAGTTATTTTTGAAAAGGATTCGGACCACCTAAAAACAGATGGCTCTTCTTGTGATCTTAACTTTGTTTTGGAAAAATCAACACTTGTTCCATTTGAATCAGTACATCAGGTTGATTTGAGCTTTTGAGTAGCAGGCTGTTATGGTGGGTCAGTCTTATCTCATTTTCCATGAAAATATGGTTTCTTTGAGAACAAATCACTCATTTCTGCCTAAAGTGATGTCAGTTTATTTTGATGCAAACAATCTATCCATTTTTCTTTCCAGATCCTAAAAATGAGGGAGAAAGGATTCTTCACACTCTGGAAATCCTCAGACAACTTAGATACTATTTGACAGTAACAAAACTTTCCAAAATTCTGATCAGTTGTATATTTCTTCTGAAAGTTAAAAAAGGACAACCAGTATCAAAGCAGACAGTTTACAAATGGTTGCCCTATGCTATTTCTTTTGATATTCCCACTATAGCAAGTGAATTCCATGCAGGGTCAAGGCACATTCTAACTAGCTTCTTCAGTGGCTTTTTGGAAAGGGGTGGACAGTAGAAGTATTCTAGCATCAACTTGGTCCTCTGTACCTGCCTTCACAAAACACTATAAACTGGACTCCTAGTAGAGGTCAAGAGCAGGTTTTTCTAGGACTATTCTCCAGGGGGTCCTGGCCCCTCCATCCTCCTTTCTCACAGACTTTCTATGTTTTGATATTCTACACTGTAGCTTATGCTATTGCAACAGCTATAAGTCATACAATAGTCAAATGGATGTTCATAGGTCCATGGGAAAGTAGTAGGCTAGCTGCCCTTGATGGCCATTTTAAGCCTAGCAGTTTCCCTTTTGTGATTGAAATAACCTATCCCATTTGATTATTTATTTTATTTTATTTAACATTTCTTTACCAAGAAAGTCTGACTGGAACAGAGCCCATTTTCAGCAGAGGCCCAGGGAGAAATGCTCTGGATGCATGTCTTTGGAATGTGGGAAGAAACTGGAACACTCAAAGGATACCCGCACAAATGCAGGAAGGACATGTAGACTCCACAAAAAGGCACCCCAGCCGAGAATCAAACTGGAGAACCTCTTGCCGTGAGGTGACAGTGTTAACTGCTGCACCTCAGCATTATATGGATAATTATATATTAACCCTAATAAGAATAACTGGGATCATACCATAGATAATTTTAGGGGACCCATGCATGTGATAAAGCATTTAGGGGCTGTCTCTGTCAAAGGGACAGTCCTGGGGTAAATGTTCTATTTCTCATTCATAGATCTAAGTTGCACTTGAAAAGAGGAAAGGATGAACATTGTTTTATGACAACGGGGAGTCTGTTCCACAGCAGTGGTATCCCCTGCAAAATATACTTTTCCATCCACACCATTCTGTCGATGTTGCAGAAGATGTTTAAATCCTTAGACCAAATGTTTCTGATCCCAGTTGACTTGCTGATGTACAGTAAATCCACCAGTAATGGGTCAGAGAAGGCCTTGCTTGTCAGAATCAGGTCATCTCTTCGCAGTCTGTAAGATACTGAGTGTTTTGAAAAGGCTTTGAGTCGGTCTATGTAAGGCATGTTGTTTAGGCCTTGTATCCTTTTAGTAAAGGTATGTCTGTGGGAGTTCCAGTTGTTGCACTGATTTTATCACCAGTTATTTATTTGAGACAAATCTTCCTGCTTGATTGCTAAGTCATTTGGGGATTCACTGACTTCTACTAGCTTGCAGTCATCTGCAAACTTAGTTAGCCAGAGCCCTTTGATATTGACTTTTACTTCAGAAAAGTAGATGCCAAACAGAAGTCATCGCAGGACAGAACCTTGGGGATTCCACCGGTGGTTGGTCTTTTTGTGGAGGTAACTTCTGCAGTTGGCAATCCCATGGGTGATATAGAGGTTTATTCCCAGCTTATTTAGCTTTCCTACTATGCCAGAGTGGGAAATTGTGTCAAAAGCTTTGGCCAGGTCGACATATGCTGTGTGCATTGTTTTGCCTTTATCCATTCCTTTAAACTGGCTTGAACTTCCTCAGCTTCTCTTTTACCACCAACTTATTCTAACCCATAAAACTCTCTACACCCCTGAGAAAACCCCTGCATTGCAAAACCTAATACAAGCCTTCTCCAGTACTAGGGTCCTTCGGTCCAATAACAAACCTGTCCTACACATCACTAAAGCCAACACGTCTGCAGGTGTCCCCCTTTACTCATACTTCATAGCAAAAAAATGGAACACTCTGCCCACTCACATACTAGCTACTACATCACTTACTCAGTTTAAAAAATCCTTAAAAACAAACCTTCTAGTCAATTGGATTTGTAACTGTGACACCTCTGGCTAGACTAATCTCTACCTTCCACTTACTCACACAGGGTGGAACTCCTCCTCTATGACAGACAGTAGATCTTACTATATCCTGTAATCACTCACTCTTCCTTCACAGCTCTGCATCTCAAATTCTCTTGTATTAAACATCTTTCCTACTGATGTTATTTGATTGCATAGTTTATGGTGATTCAACTTTGGTACTTGTATAGGGTGCTCAGTTCATGCTAAAATAGTTGCTGTACATGTTAAAACATTTTATTCTAATGTTACTAGATGCCTTATGTTATAATCTTATGATTCTGTATCTGTGAAAGTTTAAGTTTGTACAAGAAATTATACTGTGTTACATGTGGAGCTTTTCTCCCCGGGCCTCTGCTGAAAAAGGACGTTTTTCAGTCTGACTTTCCCAGTAAAAAAAATGTAAAAATAAATAATTGTTTTGGTGACCTTTTCAAAAAAATCCACCGGGTTGAGTATGAATGACCTGCCCTTGATGAATCCACACTAAGACGAGTCCAGTGTTTGGAGGTTCTCTATGTCCGGGAATGGTTAATTACATGATAATTCTTTCCATGGCTTTGCATATGAGGTTGGTCAGACTTATGGATCTGTAACTGATGGGTCTGTGTAAGGTCATACCTTATGCAGGAAAAAGGAGGTGAAAGGATTCCAACCCTCTACTTTTGACTACAGGAAGCAGTGCCAGATAATTCCAAATCACTTAAACTAATAACAAATTAATTAAATGTTGCATGGATATGCATTTTCTGAATAATAAAAACTGTAAAACTTTAATGACTGGCATGTTTGACTGACTGTAATCATCAGTGAATTTCCAGAAAAAAAAGGCAGTGAGGGACAGGGTATAAATTTAAGGGAAACATCAGAGCTGGTCTGCAAAATTGGAGACAGATAAAAGAGAGAGAGACTTCTTTAATTCACTTAAAAGTTAATAGAACAATGTTTTTTACAGCAAAATACATTTCTGAACATTTGACCAACAAAAACAATAAAAATATAATGACTGGCATTACTGACTAACTGTAAATCTCAGTGATTTTAACCTTCAATGATTTATTAGAAAATAACGCGAGTGAAACTATGAAAATGAGTGCACAGGATTACATTTCTAATCTCTTCATGAGGTGCTATCTGTAGACAAAAATTTAGGGTTTGATTGTTCTACCTCCTTTTGCTTACTGAGTGACTCTGAGAAAGTGACTTAACCAGACAGTGCTCCTGGATTGTCCCTTTACTTGGTTTAAAAAATAGAAAAAAGGGCATAAGTACGAGGCAAAATACTTATGCTCTCTTTCTGAACAATAAGGGCAGAGCTGGATCATGGTCAAATGGAACCTTAGACAGGGTAATGGACCAGCTTCCCCTCTCCTACCGCAGCCATAACAGTATCCCATTATTTGTCTGTCTTCCATGAATTACCATAAAACACTGCTCACACCTGTTGCTGTGTATATTGTTTTCTTCTTTACGTTTTATGATGATCAAAAAAATTTGGATTTTATTTAAAACTTTTACTTAAAAAGTTTGCAGCAAAAACAATGACAGCCATTTGATGAACAAAATAAAACACTCTCATTGAAAACAGACTTAGCATAAGCAATGGTAAATTTCTCTTCTTTTAAACTCATATTTATTGAAAATACATCTGGTAATCATTAAACCACAACACATTTGCTGGAATTCATAGTCAAATGGTATATAATGAAATACTTATTAGCAACTGTCCAAAAGCTGCAGGAATTCAAAAGACAAATGTGTAATGCATTTGCTAACAGCTTGGGATAGCCTACTATACACAAGTGCCCCTTTTCAGGAGCAGCCCAGGAGCACCGTGTGGTGAGGTGACTTAGTCAGACTCATAGTGGACAAATGAATGCACTGCAGGAAGCAGCCCCTAACCTTTACACATCAGCACTAAGTACCAGACAAACTGATGTAGCCCAACACACTTCATTTAACACCATGAGCTTTCCAAAAAACAAGTCAAATTACAAATTCACTCATAGTTAATATTTTAACATTACATTTGTGAACTTAATGATATCCAGTTTATTCACAGCTAAATAATTAATACAATGTCAACAGGCAACAAAACAAGTAAATCAATAATCAAATCCAAAGAACATGGCTGATATGATGAAGCTCCTGTATACTATAATCGATTTGTTCCTTTACATTGCAACTATTCTGGGATGCAGGAACACACACACACACACACACACACACACACACACACACACACACACACACACACACACACGCACACACACACACACATATACGTATACACGCATGCACACATATGACCATCAGTTATATAGCCCCTTGTATGACTGCATGCATTCACATGTTTGCTTGTGATATAATGAATGAAAAAAATACATAAATGATGTCTAGATTACTGCTTTGAGAGCCCATACAGTGCACCCCATTGCACCCCTCATGCCCTCTAAATCTCTTAGCTCAAGGATCAGAGACAACAATCCCAAAAAATCATGAAGAGATTGTGAATGTTTCTGTTATATACTTAAGCATTTCTAAATTACATAAAATCTGAAACGCACGTGCCTGTCATTATTTAATGGCTGCACTCCACAGTAATTTGACAGAAAGCTACAAACTGTGCAAGGAATAGGCTAAAATAATGTTTGACTTCTTTGCTCAGGAATTCTGGACAAAACTAAAAATAATGGGGGGGGGTACAAAGGCCAAAATAGATGTTTCAAGGAAAGGATCAGGGATCATTTATACTGTATTTGCAAAGGGCACGATTTTAGTGCCCTAGCGAAACGTGTTGAATACAGATCCAACACACTCCTTTGTATTTCAGGTTCTTCATGTAGTACGCCCCACTGTGCGAGGAGGAGATTTAGTGAATCGTACAGAAGTGGTATAGTTGGAATGGATCTTGAGGTTAGGGGCACACCAAACCATGGGTCTTAATGATTATGTTCCCCTTAGACTATTGTTGAGATCGAGAGGCCTAAAGTAATGTAGTGTCTATGTGAACTGTTCATGGGATGTATGATAATTTTATTACTGCAGACATTTAATGTATTGTGTAGAGATATGTTCTGAGTCAGTTAAGCACATTTTTTGATGTTTTAATGGGCTTAGTACAATTAATTCATGTAGTTCATGTTCAACATTTTTATTATTTTATGTGCTGTGTAGTAGTTGTATCTATCACTTTAATCAACCGTTCGCTGATGCAGCATGCTGTGATAGGTGGATGTAACATTTATTAGTGCAGCTGATATATTTTTAAACTGTCTGATGAAGTGGCTTGTTGAGGCCGTGAAAGCACTTACGTTTTTATTAAATATTTTATTGTGAACTTTTGAAGTTTTGACTAGCATTCCTTTGCTGTTTTCTGCCAGCTACTGGGTTATATCTTTACTTTGTGCTTTTTTTGCTGCATTTGGGTTTTGTTTGAGTCACAATGTCAGCAGTCAACAAAACAAGTAAATCAAGAATCGAATCCAAAGAACAATGGCTGATATGATGAAGCTCCTGTATTCTATAATCGATTTGTTCCTTTACATCGTAACTATTCTGGGATGCAGGAACACACACACACACACACACACACACACACACACACACACACACACACACACACACACACACACACACACACACACACACACACACGCACATACATACATACATATACACGCACGCACACATATGACCATCAGTTATATAGCCCCTTGTATAACTGCATGCATTCACATGTTTGCTTGTGATAGAATGAATGAAAAAATACATAAATGATGTCTAGATTACTGCTTTGAGACCCCATACAGTGCACCCCATTGCACCCCTCATGCCCTCTAAATCTTTTAGCTCAAGCATCAGAGACAACAATCCCAAAAATCATAAAGAGATTTTGAATGTTTCTGTTATATACTTAAGCATGTGCCTGTCATCATTTAGTGGCTGTACTCCACAGTAATTAGACAGAAAGCCACAAGCTGTGCAAGGAATAGGCCAAAATAATGTTCAACTTCTTTGCTTAGGAATTCTGGACAAAACTAAAAATAATGGGGAGGGGGGTACAAAGGCCCTCAAAAGGACAAATTGTGAAAATTCTTTTATCGGTTAACCCGGTAAGTCTACTGGAGAAATTGTCCCTTTTGAGGGGAGATCCAGGAGTACTATCTGAATGACTTGCTCACAGTCATACAGTATGCAAATAGAAGTTTGTTAAAAGCTGGGAGCCTTAAGTGTCAAACAACTCTAATTCACTTAAAACGTTAAAAAAGCAGCAAGTGCTGCATGGATATGCATTTTCAGAACACTAAGAACTAACTCTAATGCTTGTCACTGACTGATTGTAATCCTAGATTTACCCCCCCAAAAAATAAAAGAACTTAATGGCACCCTGATACTTGGTATGGAGGATAAACTAAAGTTTTCACACTACTCCTTTCCAATACTCAGCATGGTTTCCGACCAAACCATAGCACCACCACTGCCTTACTCTCCTTTACTAACACTATCCTTCAGCATAAAAACAATGGCTATCTCTCCTCTGCTACTTTCCTAGACCTATCTAAAGCATTTGACATGGTCCCACACAACCTATCCTTCTCTCAATCAGTCACCAACTGGTTTCAGAGTTACCTGTTTGACCGCCGACAATTCGTTGTATGGCAGAATGACATATCTCCCCAACTACTCGTCTCCATAGGGGTTCCCCAAGGATCCATCCTTGGTCCCCTACTCTTCTCTGTTTTCACCAATAATCTAGCCTCAGCCACCAAACATGGCACACTCATACAATATGCAGATGACTCAACCATCATCTGCTCAGCCCAGTCCCTACCTAAACTGCAAAAAGTCACACAGGAAGCCTTTTCCTCTGTTGAAACTTGGTTATCCGATGCCCAATTAATACTCAACCCAAACAAAACTAAACTACTCATCTTCCAACCCACCAAACATACTCAAAACAACTCTCACTTTAACATCCCAACACCACTATATACCCAACTGAACACACCAAATTGCTAAGAGTGGAAATAGACAATAAACTAATATTTGACATTCACATATCCATGACCATAAAAAAGTCCACAAAAAACTAGGAGCGTTATACAGAAATAAGCAACTTCTCGCCAAAGCAGCAAAGATTTCAAAAGCAAATTCCCACCTTATCTCCACTCTACTTTATGCCTCTCCAATATATACCAACCTAAGGCAATGCAATCTAAACAAGCTAGAGACCTGCTACAACAAAATCACCAAATTCACCACAGGGACATCCTACGGTAGTCACCACTATCTCTCACTTGCTGAACTGGGCTAGCTTGAACTCCCTCACCTCCTTCAATGGTATCAACTATCACTCGCCCACAAAGTAGTAAACCATCCACTAAATGTCCCATCCCTCCAGAATCTACTCCAACCCTATCGCACCACCAGACCACTAAGATCCAGCAACAAAAATCACTTGCATATCACTAAAGCCAATAACTCTGCTGGTGAAGCACTATTCTCTTGCGCCATAGCCAAATTATGGAACTCCCTCCCACCCACAATTACCTCCGTACCATCATGCACCCACTTCAAAACTTTACTAAAAGCACACCTAAAAACACGTTGGCTATGCCCTTGCAACTCCCACTCTAATATCACCCACCCCATCAAACCACTACCTTTCTTTCCACCCCACTAACTACCTTGATTATAGAAAGATCAGATGCTCATAAGCCTAGTACTTATTATACAGCAGGAACTTCTTATTGTAACATTTGTTAATGTCTGTTATGTACTTCGCAGATAAAGATTCTAGTTGTCCACTGATGTACTATGTTCATCTGTAAATATGTTTGTAATTAATTGCTATGTTAAATTGTTAATCGCTATGTAATCCAATATAACTACTGTCTGTTTATTTTAACTGTGGAACTTTTCTCCCCGGGCCTCCGCTGAAAATGGACCTATGTCCAGTCGGACACTCCTGGTCAACAAATGTAAATAAATAAGTAAATAAACAAATAAATAAAGGCTCCAAACTCTTAATGAGTTGTCTTTTGTAGTCAAAGGTACAAGATTTTATTCTTTCTATCTTCATCTACCTACTGTGTGACTAAACAAGTAACAAGTCACTTAACCAGACAGTGCTCCTGGTTTACCTAGTTAATAAATACAAATAACCATTTTAGAATGCTAATAACTGACACTATTGGTGACTGTAATTCTGGCTTACTTACCAGAAGGTGGGAGTTGCTTGCATCAGAGGCGGTCTAGTCTGAGATCTTCAGGTAGATTAAACTCACTCCACACACACACACACACACACACACACACACACACACACACACACACACACACACACACACACACACACACACACACACACACACACACACACACACACACACACACACTATCTGTGGACAGAAAATCAGAAAAAAAAATGTTTTCTAAGCACAGCCACAGCAAAGTGGAAGTCAGAGCCACTCTTTCTATTCCTGCTTACACACACAAAAAAAGACTGCAGATGCAGCTGAGTGGTGGGAGTGGAATGAGACTGGGGATCTGAAAAACAGAATTTAAAAAAAAATGTTAGTATTCCCAGGACTGGGCCACTCATCAGGCCATATGTAGGAGAGGATAGGGAGTGGGGATCTGAAAACAGACTTTTTTCATTTTTACTATTCCAGGGAATGGGGCAGTCACCCAGGCATACAGTTTCACAGCAGATGGCACATGTTCCTTTGTGCCCTGATTTAGCTCTGCTCTGCTTGTGACTGCAATGGTGGAATCACTCTTTCCTCTTCCCTAATTCTTCCTAACTCTGTCCAGATTTGCCTTGTATTTCCCCACTACATTAAAGTATTCTTTCAGTTTCTTCTCTATCCTATACTCTGTACATTCCTTGACTGCCACTATATCTCTCCATTTCTGCTTAGTTGCTTCTCCTTCATACTCTGCTTTCTCAAGATTAACCCCTTTCTTCTAACACAGAAAGCTATCCCAATGAAAATTCAACCAGTCCCCCCATGTGTCTCCACATGGCTGAAGACTATGCATTTCCTTTAAGTGCTGCAGATTTATTTATTGCATCTTAGTAAAGCCAAAAAGAACAAACTTTGTCATTTCAATAGAGTATAAAGAGGCCTAGTTATAGGTTCGTAGGTGTGTACTAGGCTAATGGCCCTGGAGCCTTTACAAATCTAGCCCATAGGATTACCCTGACATCGTGCCACCTGACTTAATTCCCAGTGCCTCTGCTGAGTAGAGACACTGGAGTGATCCCCGGGGTGAATTTTCTATTTCCCATCCACTCATCAAGGTTTCTCTTGAAGAGGGCCAGTGTTTTTTTTTCCAAAGGAGATGATGACACTTTTTTGGCATTGAGCTTAAGGCCATGGTTCTCACACCAGTCGTTGGTCTCAGTGAGGCCTTTCTGTAGGATGTCAACATCAGTTGGGGAGCTAATAATAGCTCCCAACTTGCAATCATCTACGAACTTTGTCAGCTAGAGACTCTTTGTGTTGGCCTGGACTTCAGAGAAGTAGATACCAAACAGGAGAGGACCCAGGACCAAACCCTGTGGGACACCACTCATGACTGGTCAGCAGTCTGACTTGGAGTTCACTACTTTCACACTGTGGGTTCTATCTGTGAGTCAGTTTGCAACCCACCTAGTGATATAGGGGCTGATGTCTAGCTTAGTGAGTTTCTCTATGATTCCTGAATGGGGAATGGTATCAAACGCCTTGGCCAGATCAAGGTAGGCTGTATGAACCACCTTGCCTTCATCCTCAGCTCTGGTGACTGACTCAAAAAAGTTGACAAAGTTAAACAGGCATGATCTAGCCTTCACAAAACCAAACTGTGTGGGATCCAGAGTTTGGAGATTCCCTATATCCTTGTTTATTAGGTCCATGATGATCTGTTCCATAGCTTTGCATATCAGACTCATCAGGCTAATGGGGCGATAGTTCCCAGGGTTTGTAGTCGCTCCTCCTTTGTGGAGAGGGCTGACTGTAGCAGTGCATCATTTGGTAGTGACAAAACCTGAGGTGAGGCTGTGATTGAACAGGGAACACAGGTGAGGTGGCAGTTCATTCTGTAGTTCATGTAGAACACAGCCAAGGATATTATCAGGTCCCATGGAAGCTGTATTCTTGGCCTTGGACAGTGCTGTTTTAACCTGTGCAGCAGTAATACTGGGTGCCTGGCAATCTACTGGTATTGCGATTGGTCCTTTGGTGAGGGAGAGGTAAAGTTGGCACTGAATCAGTCGGCCAGTATATTGGCAATATCTGTTGGCTCAGTATAGGAGGTACCATTGTGCAGTAGCTTAGAGCAAATCTGGGTATTGTCGTGGAGATTCTTTACATAACTACAGAAGGCCTTGGGTTGTCTTTACTATCTGCTGGAATTCTGTTTTCATAGCTAGCTTTAGAGGATTTGATGAGGGAACTCAACTTTTTGTTGAGACTGATAAGGGAGTTTTTCCAGTGTTGGGACTTCACCTTATTACACATCAGTTTCTTCCTTCTGTTGCAGAGTTTGTTTATGGTAGGGGACCACAAGATTGGCTTCCTTTTTTTGGAGAAGAGCATCTTGGTTTTATTTGGGTATGGCAAGATCCATGCATTTGTGTACGTGTTTGTACAGCACATTGGTGTATGCTTCTGCAATCATGCAACTGTTCTCTATTTGCATGGGTGCCATGAAGTTAGCCACCTCTGTTTTTAGGAGCCCAAACTTAGCTTTGGAGAAGTTTTTCATGGTGTTTACCTTTGCGGGGGTGGGTGGGAGGGATGTGAATTTCCAGGGTGATTACTTTGTGGTCGGATCAAACCAGGGAGGAGTTAACTATTGGTGTTGAGCAACGGTCACCCATGTTAGCAATTACCAGGTGAAGGACGTTGCTACCTCTAGTGGGGGTAAGAACTAGCTGGTCCAAGGCATTTGAATTAATGAATGACAGGAAACGTTGGGCAAGTGTATTGGTACATAAGTAGTTTTCCCAGTTAATGGAGGGGTAGTTGAAGTCACCCAGTATGAGAGTGTTAGGTTGGACCCTAATATTCTCCAATGTGCTTAGGAACATGGAGTGTGAGTCTTGGGACATTGTTGTGGACCTATAGCAGGCCACGACCTGAACTGTTGCCTTACCCAATTTTAGCTGCTCCTGACATATCTCTGATTCATTATGTTGGGCTACCAGTCTGGAGGTCTGTGCATCCTTTATGAATATGGAAACACCACTGCCTTTGGGGCTTTGGTCGAAGTTCTGGGGCCGAAAGGTGTGGAATGAGTTATAGCCTGGTAGTGCAGGGGTGCTTTCTGCTGCCTTGAACCAAGTCTCTGTTACAGCACAAATGTCAATGTTTTCCATTTTAAGGAGTGCTTTGAGTGAGTGCATTTTCAGATTAAGACTTCTAGCATTGATCAGCATGACCCTCAGATTGCATTTGTTTGTAGCTGTTATGGTGGTAATTTGGTTTTTGGAACACCACCTAAGAAAGGCATTATAGGGGTGGCAAGAGCCTTGGCCAGTATCTGGAAGCCCAGGGGTGACAGATGCTGGCCATCTTTGGCAAAGAATCGAGGTTGTTAATCATGTCATCCCAGGCAGATGGATACTGGGTCCCTATAAAAAAACACCAAGCAAGTGTTGAAACACACCAGACTACAAAGCCAGCGAAAAAAATGCCACCAATCCCCTTAGAATGACATAGAAACTTAGGCAATGGTTGAAATCAATCATTTTCTGCTTGTACTGTGGTATCATTCTGGATGATGGTAGGATGCTGCTCAGTTCTAGGGTCATACCCGCCTGGGCTACATAATCCAAGAGCTCCGCCATGTCTCTTTTCATGTAGTCCAGGGAGGTACATCTCAGGTCATTCACACCCACATGTACAATGACAGAGTCAGATTTGTACCTGTTGTTGAGGGATCTGAGTGCATGCGTTATGTGATGGATCCTGGCACCTGACAGGCAACTGTTATTTTCTCCTTATTCAACCTAGTGAGTGAGACATCAATGTGCCTCACTATCGAGTCACCTATGACTAGTATGTTGGGCATGCTGTTCTGCCTTAGGGGCTTTGGTTGAGTGGCACACTGTTTAGGAGTGTTATGTGTCTCGTGATTAGTGTTGTGTTGTGGTGGTCGAGTGTGTTTCTGTCTTGGAGGTGTCTCCTGTTTGGGTAGATTTTTATTGAGAACCTCTGCAAAGGTGGGTATGTGGTTTGTGTTTTTATGTGAAGGCAGTGCTGGTGTGTGTTCTAGAAGGCTATGTGTTCCATGTGGTGTGGTGCAAGTGCTGACCTTCTCCTCTTGACCAGCCATTCCAGTCTTGGCTGCAGAGTGCATGGCTTCCAGTTTGGATATATAAGTGCATCTTTCGCAAGTCTTAGTGTTGGGAGGTAAGAGGAGAGGGTTGTCGGTATACATGAGGCAGTTGCTACATTGCCTCAGGATGCCCAAGTTCACCAGGTTAATAGGAGAAAGCACAGGGAAATGGCCTTTAGACATGCCTAGATGGGGGGGGGGGTATTAATAATAAGTACTGGAGCTGTTTCCTTGTAGAACGTTTAGTATTGGTAGCAATTTTGTGTGCTAAAATAATTGCTACAAGAAGTCTGGTAAAGTGCTAAACTGATAAGCAAGTAAAAGTGCAGGAGAGGAGAGAACTGGCAGGTCTAAGGGAAAAATTGAAGAGCAGACTTTGGCACCACTCAGAAGGTATGGACAGTCCTGGATACAGCAAATCTGTATCTGGACTAGACTAGTTACAGGAAAGGTGGAAAACAAGCACAAACATGGGCTTTTAAACCAGAAAGTGAAAGAGATGGAAAAAACTGCCCAAACGGCCAATGTGTCAAAGTCCCAAAGTGAATATATATATATATATATATATATATATATATATATATATATATATATATATATATATACATACATACATACATATATACATGTGTGTGTGTGTGTGTGTGCGTGCGCGTGTGTGCTCATGGAAGTGATCTAAGTCAAATTCCAGTCAAAATAATATAATTTACTTGTAGCTCATTGTCTTATCAACACTCTTTATCACTCACTGTAAGTTAAATTAAGTGCTTAGTGTTTCTGCTCTTCCACTCATAATAGAGGTTATGGTGAGGATATATGGCTGTGTAATTTTCAGTCTCCCAACAGTGAAAACTGCATTGGTGGATGTAAGGAAATTGTGGGGACAAGTAGAGCTAGAACACAGATAATTTTTATTACAAGTCATTTTAGGCAGTGATGCATTAACTACTGTAGTTGTGAGTTCACTACAGTACTATGCCTATCCTGCCCCACCAAACATAAGAGTACTGGATGTAGAGAAAGTTTTGATTAAGTCAGTATTTCTGCTTCTCTGAAAGTTCTAAAACAGCTACTCACAGCCTTTTCCAGTATATTTATATGTAAAATTCTTAGGTAAGTATTAGACTAGCTGTTATTGCAGGCTATTTTAAGCCCTGCCAATTTCTCTTCAAATGTGAGAATCAACACTATACCTTGTGTTTGTGAGGTAAATACCTTAACAATTATGCCAACCTCCCAACCCTCTACCCCTAACCTCCAACCCCCCGTTGTATGTCAATGCCTATGTGTATGTAAACCAAACTGACTGTGGAATCTACAACAATATATAAGTAAAGGCTCGATAATGAAATGTCGGAACTCAAAATACTGAGTGCCGACAAACTGAAAAAAAAAAAAAAAAGACTGAAAACACAAGAGAAGGGCAAATCTCAGAAACTGGTCTTCTCCTTTAAACTTCTTTTTGCTGAGGGGGCAAGCCCCTCCCACTACCCGAACTTATATATGCCAACTCCGAGATCGCTATACCTTGGAGAAAAGGGAATATTCTGAGAAATGGCATTTCGGACTTAGCAGAAGTAAGTCTTTTTTTTTCAGCCATTCAGTCTCTGTATGTCAGGACTCTCTCTAGGGAGTCCTAGCAGTTCAAATAATGACCATAATAAACTGTAAATTGTATTTTCTACACACACACACACACACACATATATATATATATATATATATATATATATATATATATATATATATATATATATATATATATATATATATAAACATTATGTATGTATAACTGTACAGCATATAGAGTCCATAAGTCGCAGCTAGCATTGTAAGCTCTGCATGTAAATTGAGTGTAAGTTTTACTGCCCTTAACTTTTTGTTTCCAGGACACTGCAGAAAAGGAGCACCACTCAGACTGACTAAAAAAAAAAAAAATAAACAAATAAATAGGTAATCACTCCAAGTAATGCATTATAAGGCTGGGGAAACATCATAGCTTTGATGCACATGATCTCTTCCAACCGCATCCCTTCATGTAATGGTACAGAGATACTGCATTTGGATGAGTTCACAACTATATCATCTCCCATCTCTTATAACATGATATACTAGTAGTAAAATTATAGGAGCAATGACCTGCTAGAGGATCTCACATGTAATTTTCAGCTCCTATTGGAGTGCTACTGACCACTTTTATATCATAGTTCTTGCTTCTCTAGAATCTAAAAGAGGTGTCCAGACTTAAAAAAAAATAATAATAAACAGATTACACTAGCTTTTAGGCAGGGACTGTAACAAATGAAAAAGAAGCGGAAGCTACGGCTCAGTGCTGTGTGGTACACAGGCAGTCTTCAACAGCTAGTTTAGTCCACGCTTTTGTGCTAATGTCTTTCCATTTATGCACAAGGCTGCCTGTGTGTGATTACTACATTGTGATGAGGTAGACTGTGTCAAAGCAGAGCTTTGCTGGCAAACAGTGTCTGTATTGAAGCCTCACAGTAGCTGTCATCCTGTCAGTATTGTGCTGTGGGCTCAGACATGACGAATGATCACTCACATTGTGGGAACGTGCTCTTGTATGAATTGATTTAGTTAACACAGGAAAGCAATACGAGCTCCCATTTTCAAAACTGTCCACATGAGGGGGTTTTAATGGCTGCTTGCGGATGGCTGACTGCCTGATCAACACATTAACTCTTTCTGCTAGGAGAGAAAAGCATATATTGCATATTATTTTTTTCAGTGCCTGTCAACACTTTTTGTTTATTATTTTGCACAGTAAAGAGCGGCAGTGTTGTCCATTAATGAGACAGAAAAGATGTGAACACAGATCCCACGGTTCAATACCTGCAGCTGGTGGTTATTCACTTTGGGACTGGGAGTGAATGATTTTAGTTATTTTATGTTTTAGATCATATTCCCATATTTTCTATTCCCATACACAGATTGTATGTCACAGAGAAAGTATAAATATGCATGTTGTTAATTTGTAGGCATAGCCTTATTGTCTGCAGAGAGAGCTGCCTGGAATTCTTGATTGCCATGTGTTTAAGCTATAAAGGAAGTACAAAAATTGTTGTGGCGAATCATCAGTATCTTCATATTGTAAAATAACAATAACAAAATACTGTAAAAAACTTGGGAATTGATGAAGGATCAGCAATAAAACATGAACAAATGCGAATAAGGTTTAGTAAGGAGTACTTCAGAAGACTTAAATTAATCCTGAAAACAGCATTGACACCTAGGAACAAGATCCAAGCTATAAATCAATTTGCTCTTCCTGTCCTAACTTATAGTTTTGGAGTGATTGTATGGCCCCAAAAAGTGTTGGATAGATTGGATATCAAAACAAGAAGGATGCTTCATGCTCGCCAAATGATTTATAAAAATCAGTGTATACCAATATTATATATCCCCCGTTCTGAAGGAGGGATGGGCCTCCTTGAAATTGATTACATGTATAGATCTGCAATTGTGGGACTCCACACATATCTATTGACCTCACAAGATCCAAATGTGGTGAAAGTTTTGAAACATGAGGAGAATAAATCTAAGATAACATCTCTGCTTAATTTATCAGAAGCATATCGACGTCAAGCAGGAGTGGAAATCAAACCAGAAGTGGATAAAAAACAGGCAGCAACTGAATGTGCTAAAAAAGAAAAGAAAGAATATAAGGTGAAGGATCTGATGAGAAGGCAAGAAATGTGGAAAAAACATAAATATAGTTGCAAGTATAAAAAACTTCTGGAAGAGCCTCATGTTGATCAAGAATGAATGCAGGAATGGTTAAGGAGAGGTGAATTTACATCAAGAAATGAAAGGTTAATATTGGCAGCCCAAGATAGTGGGCTGCATACACGCTGGTTTACTAAGCCCATTGAACATGTGGGAGAAACAGACATATATAGGTTTTGTGGAACCGAGTTGGAAACAGTTACACATCTTATTGCTGGTTGTGATGCTCTAATGGCAAAGGGACTGTATACTGAAAGGCATAATAATGTAGCAAGATTGCTACACTGGAGATTGTGCAAACATTATGGTATCAAAGTGGCTGAAAAATATTGGAAACATGAGCCACAGAGAATCATAGAAAATGATGAAGTTTACATCACATGGGACCACCCAATACCAACAGTCCAAAAGATGGATGTTAGAAAACCGGACATAGTGATCCAAGAAAAGAAGACAAAAGTAGCATTGATCATTGAAATTGCCACACCCAGTGACTATAGTGTCTTGCATACAGAGACACAAAGTCATAAAATACCTTGATCTTTAGGCAGAAACGACAGCCATGTGGAAGAAAGATACCAAGACAGTTCCAATAGTAGTAGGAGCAACTGGTCTTATAAAAAAGAATTTACAATCATATTTAGATACGTTACCAATTCATGTAACACTGTATGAATTGCAGGAGTCATTGCTGGGCACATTGCAGGTACTGAGAAGAACACTTTTGGCTTAACATTAAAGAGTGAAATAATACTAATTTCATGAACTTTAATCGTACTCTGACTTAGGAATGGGGTTCATTCCCATCATGGTATTAGAAACCCAAAAGACTTGGAGAAATCAAAAAAAAATAAATAAATAAACAACGGATAATATTTCTTTTTATTTAATTAAAAAGGTATGTTAGGGAAGTACTCATTATAATCTTCTAAGCATCCTGAGAGATGATAAACCAAGCCAGTCTAGCATGAAGTAAGTCCAAATCAGCTTGATACAACTAGCAGATAAGTCGTAGCTTAGTTCTTAGTATCTAGTTTTATATTTTAACTTTTGACTGTCAATTAACCTCCAGAGAATTCTTATGTTTATCCTCAAAGTAGCATGATTAAAACACACACACACACACACACACACACACACACACACACACACACACACACACACACACA
Source organism: Protopterus annectens (assembly GCF_019279795.1). Taxonomy (NCBI): domain Eukaryota; kingdom Metazoa; phylum Chordata; order Ceratodontiformes; family Protopteridae; genus Protopterus; species Protopterus annectens. Next base: position 1,937,051,423 of record NC_056731.1, read on the forward strand.
CACACACACACACACGCACAACCACACACACGCACACACACACACAAAACCACACACACACGCACACACACACACACACACGCACGCACGCACGCACACACACACACACACACACACACACACACACACACACACACACACACACACACACACACACACACACACACACACACACACACACACACACACACACACACACCACACACGTAATGCACAAAAATGTGCACTCATATTTATCAGTCATCCTTTATAACTGAAACACTATTAATGTCAGCTGGAAAGCTTTGAGATGCCTTATTCAGAGTGGAATAGGGACACAGTCTTTTGTTTTCCATGCTAGGGTATAAATCGTGTTATTCATTGTTGTCATTCCAGAGATAATTAAAAGGGCTGGGCTATACCAGATACCTAAAGTCTACATTGGTAAATTACTCGCTTTAGTCAGTGTAAATTTATTGCTTTTGCTCCCAGGTTACCTTCACTTGCTAGAAATAGTGTGCAAAACTCACAAAATTGTGCTACCACAGGAGTCAAGCAAGCCTTGAAGCATTCTGGTGTTTGCTACAACTTGAATCTCATTCCATTTCTCCTGTGATGTCACCAGCTGGTCCAAATCCTATAAAATAGTGATAAGCTGCATAGTTCTGTCAGAATTCTCTGTCAGTGTGTTCTATAACAGCTAATACAAAGTCACACTAAGATGTAGTATAGCAATAACTTACATCTGAGTGTGGGTAATGCTGGATTTACCTACGGCTGGTATGGCTTGGTAAATCCAGCATTACCCACACCCAGCCATGGGTTATTGCTATTATATACTGACATTATTTAAGAAAAAAGTTACTTACTTTTCTTAAATACTGTCCTTGTATAACGCAGAATGCTGCTCTTCCATGTTTTCCTCGGTATCCTGGGGATTTCCTGATGTACTGTGCATGCGTATGGGACTTTTGTTCCCATGCTTGCACAGTACATTAGTGCTGTGTAAAGGAAGCAACAAAGAAATGAAGATCTCCATTGCTTATCTGTGGGATCATTGAAGGCAGGCTTCTGCTCACTGTACCAGGAAATGGCTTACTATTGCTGGAATATCATAATCAAAAACAGCGGCGGTTATGTAAAGAGATTACAGCACAGAAAACATAGGTTAAACAACACGCTCACAATTACTTTTACTTTGAAATTACCTGCTAATGTTAAAAAAATGAGCAGGAAGTACTAATGCATAAGAAAAAAAGAAATTGTGTTATCAGATCAGCCACCAGTATGTTGTTTAGCTGGGAAAAGAACAGCTTCATAATACACTTACATGCAGTGATGCAAATTACACTAGTATTTTCACTGCTCAGACAGACAGACAGGAGTAGCCTTGGTGCTTTATTTGAAAGTTTAATATTGAAGTTAGCCTTAGCATCATCTTCAAATTATGCAAGCAATGAAGTTAATAATGCAAGCCACTGAGTGGGTTAGTTGAAGCAACAGAAGAACAGGGAGAAGAAGTAGAACATATTCCAAAAAAAAGAACATTGCTTATCTTTTCATGAGCTATTAATCTTCTGATGATATAAGGTATTTCCAGCTATGCCAGGAGAAATAGGGCAGGAGATGTGTAAAATATGCCATCATAGCTAGCTAAAGTTTTGTAAAGAATTATATGCCATTTGTATATCAAACTGATTTGTACAGGTGCTTGTGATGAAAATGTATTTTTAAAGCTGCTTATGTTAAAAATGTACTAACAGTGGGTCCTGCTGGACCGAAAAGAAATGCACCTGTATGTCAAACTGCATTGTAACTGTTGAAATTAATATATTGTAACAGAGGATACTGGAAGAGAGGAGGTTAATCTCAGTCCAGCTAACTTTGAAAAATAGTCTGAAATGAATTTACCTGGTTTAGGCCATAAATATTGTATCTCACAGCTCTGATTGCAGCCAGAGACAACATGTGAAAACCAGGACTAGGAATCCTACTGTATTGTCCTTAGGGATGAACTAATTTATACCCTGGAAGGCTAGACATTTTTAAATGTTTTAATAGCTTCCAGATACTATAACACATCTTAGCAAAGCACTATGTGTGTGTATGGTGACACATATATGAAAGATTCTGGCTCAGTTTCCAGTAAAGAGGGTAGTGTGAGAACCAGAAGTCAGGTTACCAGATGTATGTGATTTCATTCTGTAATCCAGCACTGAAATGATTTTTTAATACTAGATGAGACAGAAGTCTCAGAGCAGTCTGCTTGTGAAATCTGACAAAGAAGGACCACTCACCACTTCATCTTGCCTTGCTTTAGTAAGTAACCAGGGAATAGTAATTATTTAGATATGTCAGAAAAGTATAGGGAGATTATTTAAGTACTGTTTTTCTGTATCTGTTGGAATCTATCCATCTGTGTTATTTTTAATATTTCCTGTGATTAAAATTCTGATGTTTATTGTAAATAGATATTTAGTATTTTCTATTATTATTTATTTTTAAATATATTTAATCTTTTCATCGTGGATAGTCATTTAGAGAATACATTAACCTTTGAAAGTACTTATATTTATTTGGTGACACTGTGGCCACTCCTGAAACCTTGAGTTTGGTCAAAATTCTACCATTTGTATAAGTGTTAATTTTACTAATTATATTGGATACTCTGGTAAGAGTCTTAGAGTAGCTGGTTTTGGAGTGTTCTGGTGGCAATATCTAACGTATAGTCTGGGCAGAGGGGGCATATATGGCAAATCTGTGCCAGCCTGTCCCAGGTGTGTGTGTGTGTGTGTGTGTGTGTGTGTGTGTGTTTGTGTGAAAATCAAATCTCAGACAGTGTGTGTCAGCTACTTGGAGCAAGGACACAGAGCACTGGTTTCACAGAGAGGATGGTGGAGGACTTGGCTTGGAACACTTGGCTGAGGGCTCAACTCTATAGCTGTGTTAGTGTGGAGTCTTATTTGGGGCCTGGAGAGAGAGAGAAGGAAACCCAGTCTCATGACTAAGTGTACTCACTGTGTGCTCTTAAGGGAAAGAAAGCTGCATCTGAAAATACTGTGCGTATCTATTTTGGTTTCAGGTGAATGTCCCTCACCACTGTCAGTGGTGAGGATTGAGGCTGCTTGATTACTGGCCCAGAGTAGGGACGTCACACATCTGATGACAATAAGGTCTGAAATTTATCTAACTACATTCTGAATTCTGACATGCTAAGTACCCTTAGTAACCAGAATTAATTTTGTCCTTTAATGTGCACTGTTCAGTGACATTTTGCTAGAGATATCAAATTTCTGCAGAAAATTATGCTTGAGGAATTTCTTTGTCTTTCAGTGAAACAGTCATCAGCGAAAGCTGAAGACAAATTACTTCTGGATATCTCCTTACTTGGACATCTTTGCTTTTCTTTGGAGGAGACTGCGACAATATAACTGTAAATAATGGCAACAATCTAGATGGTAACCTAAAACATTAAAATGTATAAAAAATAAAATCTGGAGACTTTCAAAAGAACGGGAGAGACAGGAGAGAGAAAATATAAGGATAATCAGGTACGTTTTTCTAGTTTTGTATAACGTACCTGATTATTCTTGTATTTGTCTCTCTCCCATCTCCCTTGCTTGTTTTAAGTCTCCAGTTTTTGTAAGTTTATTTTTTTCTTTAAAAATGAAAGAACAGTAACATTTTAATAGCATATATTAATGGAAAAAAGTCTGTGTGACAAGACGTTTTCCTTTGGTATATGCTCATTTTACAACAGGCACACTGGTTGGGCTGACCAATCAGTGTGCTCATTTTCAAATGTTAATGGCCAGTCATTGTATAATAATACTTTACTCATGACAAGATTAAATGTCAAGAAAACAGCTATGCAAATACTTAATATGCTGCATACATACATGGGGCACATGTATGCAAGCCAATTTATCAAGCAGTGCTAATTTCAGTAAGACAGTACAGCATGCAGGGCTAATGCATGTAAGACAGTACAACACATGGGGTTAATGCATGTAAGACAGTACAGCATGTGGGGTTAATGCATGTAAGACAGTACATCATGCAAGTCTAATGCGTGCAAGACAGTAAAGAATACAGGACTAATGTATACAAGACAGTGCAGCACACAGGACTAATTTATGTAAGACAGTATTGTATGCAGGACTAATGTATGTAAGACAGTACAGCACACAGGACTAATGTATGTAAGACAGTAGAGCATGCAGGGTTAATGTATATAAGACAGTACAACACACAGGACTAATGTATGTAAGGCAGTATTGCATGCAGGACTAATGTATGCAAGACAGCACAGCACACAGGACTAATGTATGTAAGACAGTATTGCATGCAGGACTAATGTATGCAAGACAGTACAGCACACAGGACTAATATATGCAAGACAGTACAGCACACAGGACTAAGGCATGTAAGACAGTATTGTATGCAGGACTAATGTATGTAAGACAGTACAGCACACAGGACTAATGTATGTAAGACAGTAGAGCATGCAGGGTTAATGTATATATGACAGTACAACACACAGGACTAATGTATGTAAGGCAGTATTGCATGCAGGACTAATGTATGCAAGACAGCACAGCACACAGGACTAATGTATGTAAGACAGTATTGCATGCAGGACTAATGTATGCAAGACAGTACAGCACACAGGACTAATGTATGTAAAACAGTACAGAATGCAGGGCTGATGTATGTAAGATAGTACAGCATGCAGGACTAATGTTTGTAAGACAGTATTGCATGCAGGACTAATGTATGCAAGACAGTACGGCACACAGGACTAATGTATGTAAGACAGTACAGCATGCAGGGCTAATGTATATAAGACAGTACAGCAAGCAGGACTGATGTATGTAAGACAGAATTGCATGCAGGACTAATGGATGCAAGACAGTACACCACACAGGACTAATATATGTAAGACAGTACAGCGTGCAGGGCTAATGTATGTAAGACAGTACAGCACACAGGGCTAATACATGTAAAACAGTACAGCACACAGGGCTAATGCATGTAAAACAGTACAACACGCAAGACTAATATATGTAAAACAGTACAGCACACACAGGGCTAATGTGTGTAAAACAGTACAGCATGGAAAGGTAATGTATGTAATATAGTACAACATACAGGGCTAATGTATGTAAGACAGTACAGCACACAGAGCTACTGTATGTCACAGTACCACACACAGGGTTAATGTATGTAAGATAGTACAGTACACAGGGCTAATGTATATAGACAGCACATCACACAGAGTTAATGTATGTAAGACAGTACAGCATGTAGGACTATCGCATGTAAATAGTAGAGCATGCAGAGGTACTATATCTAGTACAGTACAGCAAACAGGGCTAATGCATGTAAAACAGTACAGCACACACAGGGCTAATGTGTGTAAAACAGTACAGCACACACAGGGCTAATGTGTGTAAAACAGTACAGCACACAAGGTTAATGTATTTAAAACAGTATAGGACACACAGGGCTAACATATGTAGGACAGTACAGCATGCAGGGCTAATATATGTAAAACAGTACAGCACACAGGTTATTTTAAAACAGTACAACACACAGGGTTATTGTAAGACAGTACATGACACAGTGCTAATGTCCTGAATAGTTAATGAGCTTTATTGTTTATCTGTCAGTATGATTTCTTTATTTTCCACATGCACCTTGTGAAACTCTCAGCATCTCACTTAACTTGTTTAAGGCTGTCAGGTTATTTTTTATCCTGTATATGAAATATAAACAATTAATCAAGGAAACTAGGATTTTAACTACAAATGATGGCCACTTAGCCCACTCAATCTATTTCCTTGTTTATTTGGTCAAGTTTAATGTTGTATCTTTCGACTTTTCCCTGTTAGGGGTCGCCACAGCGGAACTTCGGTCCGCTAATGATTGGCAGATAGATTTTTACGTGCCGAGTTGCCAGCCCTGACGCACAACCTTCAACGAAGGTGCGCCCATTTACGCATGCCTCCACACAGAAGATGCTCTAGCTGAGAATCGAACCAGACAACATCTTACTGTGAGGCCACAACGCTACCGCAGCACCACCAACAGCATAATCCTTTCTGTTCATCTCTATTAATGTTCCAGTAATGCTGCTTTAAATTAAGCACAATCACTTAATACTTCATTAAAGCAGTAGATGGGATGACAATACTAGTTTGGGGAGACAGAACATGAGATGGGGTTCATAGCCAGATACACAACTAAGTGAATAAATGAACAAAAAAAAATGCAGATTTTAAGGAAGAAACATCTACGACAAACATATAATAGCATTCCTCATGTACTTTAAAGGCAGGGCTGATGATAAACACACTCAGTAGATTGTTAAATTTAATAACATTTTTTCACCTTCTGCTTCTCTAAACCTTTTGTCGGAAGATGAAAACACTTTGATCTGGCATAAAATGACTGAAAGGGTAGCCCTGTGAAAATTGCTTTTGGCTTTATATTATATAGGAACTATGTTAGAAATATGAGGGCACTGGGGAGTTATGAAAAACTCCTATGAGGTGAAAATATGGCATAAAGGAGTGTCAGCAAAAGCTCATGGCTCCCTCAAACCCCTAAATCATGTGCACTGCGTCAGAATACTACTGCTACTTTATCGGATACGTAGTTCTTAGCATTACAGGTAAGAAGTCCACAATATTTAGAAAGAGTAAGTTACCATTTCTTTACTTGGATTTTTGATAATTATCTCTTGTTAACCTCTGCTTCTACAATTCTTTTGTTGTGTGTACTAGTGTGACTATGTTTGCCAAGTCATAGTTATGTTACCTCATCATACTTAGTACCACATAAAGTGTAAGGTACTCCTTTTTCTTTCCTGAAGGTTGCTGCATGTGGATAGCCTTCGTAAGGTAAATCCACATTGTTTAGTCAAATTATTTAGTCATCTTCCTGTTTGATGACTACACTTTCATCCTGAATTTGAATTTAAGCCCAAGTTGAGAAAGGTAGCATGTAATGTTTTCTATGACTTCTGTTTTTTTACCTACCATCCTAAATGATGTTTATATTTATTCTTGTATATCTGACTTGGTTAACATTTGATTAATATTGAGTTCCAAATGCTGCAGGCCTAGATTTCACAACCTCAACAGACAGGGTATCAAAAATTACAAAGCATTTAAGAGATTGAAGGTCCACAGAGTTAATTTCCTTATCAACTTCCTTATTTATGTTTTACAAAGCACCAGTCTTTCACATCAGTCTCTGTATGCAAGAAAGAATTATAATTTGCTCTAGAAGTCTAAAATAATTGGTTCTATTTTCTATCAGTTTGAAAGAAATATAAATCCATAATCTGAGTTTTTGATAATAAGAGGAATAAGTTTAAATGACAGAATGTGTTGCAGCTATTAAGTACATTTTTGTTTTTACTAAAATAAAATATGATATTAATGCATATAAACAAAATGCATTTTGTGCTGTGGACATAAGCCATGAATAAGTACGCTTTGGGGGATCTGTGAAATATAAATATAACATCACTTAAGGATTTGACAAGCCTAAGATTTGAGACTCATATTATTTTAATTAATCTGTTAACTGGGTAAACCCAAGGCATAATTGCCTCTTTTCAGAAATGTCATAGTAGCGATGTCTGGTTAACAGTACAACAGAGTCCCACTGCAATTAGGGAGAGACAGAGGGACTCAGACCGAAGGCTACAGGATGAGGCTTTTTAGCATCACACAGCCTTATGCACCAGCTCTGTTTTGCCAGACTTATTAACATTGGCTGACAATTAATGATGTGACTGCTTCTAGTTGCTTCTAATGTCCACATGCTGGTGGTTACTTTTCATTAATTTAGGAACTGCTTTCATGTATTTTGTTTTCTTTAAAGCTAGGATTATTTTTAATAAATCTTAAGCAAGTCTGTAATCCTAAACACTACTCTTATCCCCTTATATACAGTACACAACCTGTAAGGGTAGAAGCCTTGGTCAGGCTTAACACTAATTTAAGCTCCTTGTTCCACAGAGAACTACTCTTTGCTGCCCCGTACATGCTTATCCAAGCCCTCACAGACCCTGTTTGAGAAGCTAAACAGTGGAAGGTAAAATGACTTCTCATTTTCTCCATAAGCCTCCGTAGATGCACTCTAAATAAAAATAATAAATAACTTCCTTTGTAATTGTCTCTCAAAGATCAATAATTAATGTATATTTTAAAGTCAGAAAATCAATCTTTTATTATTGATTTTTTTGAGTGTTTTGATGATGAAATGGGGAAAAATGCATGATTAGCTTCAATTTCACTTTTATTAGTTTATATCCTTTGCCAGAGTACTTTTCTATCCCAGCATCTAAAATTCTTACCTAAAGAAACTTGTTCTGATACCTCCCAGTTGTCATCACCCACTTACCACATCATCAACCCTTCTCCTGGTTTCAGTTTAGTTTATGCAGCCCTGTTTTCATTTCCTCTCGTGAGCACAATTAACAATATTAATTTCCTGTCAAAGCTTTCATTCCCCAATGAATGGGAAACAATAAGGTTATTACATTTTTGTGTGTGTGTGTGTGTGTGTGGGGGGGGGGGGGGCAGTTAGGCAAGACCTCTCAATGTTTACTTTTTATGAACTCATCAAAAAGCTTTTCTCAATTGTACAGCTCTTTATTTCCTTTATTTATTCTGCATAGCATATCTGCGAGCAGTATAGTCAAAAGAATACAGTTTAATGAATTCTTACTGAATCTTAGCAGTCTCTTGACCTATTCCCCTTATGCCACAGAAACTAATTCTTAGAATTAGTATGTAAAACTATCGTAGGTTGCCGTACTGTACAGCCCCCATTGTGACAGTACATTTTGGACCTCATTGTTTAAAATGAATCTATTGCTTGAGTCATACATACTTTTTTTTTTTTTACAGCAGGTCAGAAAACCATTACACTTGGCTAGCTTTCAGAGATCAAAAACCAAAACATTAAAAAAAAGATTGCTTCTACTACTGTTCGAAACTTGCAGCATTCTGATGCTTCCTATAGAGCAAGTGGCAGTCATGCATAACATTATAGACTTAGCTAGTATTCAAAAATGTGCACAAAATAAAATATGAAATGAACAGAAAACTATGTTTACTAATATTTTAGCTATGCACTGTTCATATGCTTTCCTGCAAGGTAGTAGTAAGTGAGGTCATAAAAATCCTGAGAGGCTATTTAAAATGAAGAGGTGAAACTAATGAATGACTCTGAGAGCTGTTGTGAGTACAACTGCAATTTGAGATGGAATTTGACTAAGACCATTGAAACTTCCTGTAAGCGCCCCTCCCCCAACACCTGCAGCCAAAGCTGAGATATGCTCAGAAAGCCAGACTGAAATGTAAACAAAGACCAGAATCAAAACAAAAAATCTCTGGGACTGTCCCTTTAAGATATGAAGGAGGAGGTATAATTGTTCTGCACTCCCACATTGCATTTGATAAGGGTATGCAAAGTACTAATAACCACATAATGATTTGATTCCATTTGTTTCAGTACAATGTTTATATTTGGTTGTTTAGGTTCTGTTTCTAGATACTCATTTTACCCAGTGTGAATTTATCAGAAAAACAATGTTGCGTCAGGGAAAGTCATGTAAAGCCCTATACAGGCCGTGCATTATTATACTCCTGAATGACATAATATGAAGTGAGAGTGACCCAGGAGCAAATAACATTTATGACCTAGCAAGGCCGGAGTATTTAGTACAGCAAGACTGTCTGTTCATTTATGAACATAAATTATGGAGAAGTAGATATACTGTTTCTACTTATGCCAGATGCCTACTTACATGTTCAGCAGTATTATTGCCTCTACTTGACATGATATGACTGTAATAGTGTTAAGTAGCAACAGATATTTAATGTTTTTTAAACATTGCAGCATAAATAGCTTATCCAGTGGGAAGGAAAACTGGCTGAGTTCATGGACCATGCATTTCATATCTGCCATCACATCTTTTGTATTTTATGGTGCATTTATCAGTTAGTGCAAAACCTGTGGCTACAGAAGACTCTGGGCCAACAATTTCAATGAACTATCAGCAAAGTGCTCCTTGCAAGCCTTTGATTTTTTATCAAATCCAGGAATAAATATCCCACACATCAATCTATAAGGTTGTTATAGAACTTTATGTAATTAGTCCTTCTCCAGCATTACTGATAAACTCAAGATTTACAGAATGACTAATGAATAGATAGATCTATGTCAAAATAAAGATTTACCATAACGCTGCCCAAGATGCAGAAACCTTTACAAATGCACTCTATGAGCACCTACAAGGATGCATGGATCCCTAGCAAAACCAAGACATACTCCTCTAAGAGAAGAAAACCAGTTTGGTGGACCCCTGCAATAAACAGGCTATACAACAGAAGGAGGAAACTGGTTCAGGAAAAAAAAGCAAATCCCAAGAAGGAAAGACATCCCTGATCAGTATCAATAAGAAATTAAGGTCCCTCATGAAATCATCCAAGGCTAACTTTGAACGAAAAATAACCAAGGATTCAAAAGATAACCACAAAGCCTTCTTTAGCTATGTTAAGAATCTAAGTGGCAACTCACAGATATGCACTGAACTAGTGCAAAATAGCACAAAATATACTGAACCTACTGATATTGCCAACATCCTGGCAGATAGATTCAGTGCAAACTTCACCCCCCTCTCACCTCCAAAAGGGCCTACAACAATACCGGAAAAGTGTAGTGTCCCAAAAATCACAGATGCACAGGTGAAAACAGCCCTTTCAAAAGCCAAAATCACAGCGTCAATGGGACCAGATGGTGTCCCAGGCTGCGTCTTGCATGAACTACAGAACGAACTAACCCCCCACCTAAACACGTTGTTCAACCTCAGCCTCTCCACAGGCTATGTGCCCATAGAATGGTGCACAGCAATGGTTATTCCTCTCCACAAAGGAGGGGCCACAACTGACCCTGGTAACTATCGACCCATAAGCCTGACTAGCCTGGTCTGCAATTCTATGGAGCACATCATCATGGAACTCATTAACAAAGATATTGGGAACCTCCAAACACTTGACCCGACCCAGTTCGGCTTTGTTAAGGGCAGATCATGCCTACTAAACCTGGTTGACTTCTTCAAGACAGTCACCAAGGCCATAGATGAGGGAAAGGTGGTTCACACAGCCTACCTTGACCTCACCAAGACTTTCAACACCATTCCCCACTATGATATTACAGAAAAACTCACCAGCCTGAACATAAACCCCTACGTCACGAGATGGGTTGCCAACTGGCTTACAGACAGAACTCACACGGTAAGAATAGCGGGCTCCAGGTCTGACTCTAAACCAGTCACAAGTGATGTCCCGCAAGGCTCAGTCCTGGGACCCCTACTGTTTGGCATATACTTCTCAGAAGTACAGGAAAACACAGGAGGACTATGGCTAATGAAGTTTGCCGATGACTGCAAACTGGGAGCCATAATTGACTCTCCGGCTGACACGGACATCCTCCAAAAGGGCCTTACTGAGATGGATACCTGGTGTCAAAGTTATGGCCTCAAGCTAAATGCCAAAAAATGCATAGTCATCCCATTTGGGAAAAACAAAACACCTACAAATTACCACATAGGTGGCAGCCCCCTTAATACAGAAGAGGTAATACGAGATCTGGAGACCCAGGTAGATAGTAATGTCTCCTTTGACAATCATATTGCCAAAGTAGTTAGGAAATCCTTCTATGTGGCCCATCTAATTACTAAAGGGTTTGCATCTAGAAATAAAGAGGTTATAGTGCCCCTCTACTCGTCACTCATTTGACCCATCTTATCTTGAAAATGTACTCCATCTTATCTTATAGAGTACAATGCCCCATTTGGGGATGTACCTCACAAGACACTTCCAACAGCTGGAAAGACCATAAAAGTACCTCACCAAGAGGATTACTGGCCTCAAACATATGTCATATGCAGCCCGTCTGAAAAAACTCCGGCTGTACTCAGTGGCATATTGCTTATTCAGAGGTGATCTCTGCCTGACTTACAAAGCCATGTCCAACTCAGAATTGATGAACATGCTCCACCTAAAGAAATCCAAGTCACTGCGAGCCACGCACTCTAGTGAGCTAAACCACGCCACAACAATAAATAGAACATGCTGAAGGGATAGATTCCTGTCACAGAGACTCCCCATGCTTTGGAACAAAATTCCAAATTACATCAGGCAGAGCCCCTCACTAACACTCTTCAAGAGAAACCTTGACGAGTGGATGGGTAACAGAAAATACACCCCTGGGATCAATTCATTGGCTCTGCTTGACAGAGGATCAGTTAATTAATCAATGGGGTGCAAAAGCCGACACACTCTGGCTAGGCTTATAAATGCCCCCAGGCAGATAGCCTAGAACCTACCTATGAACACACACACACACACACACACACACACACACACACACACACACACACACACACACACACACACACACACACACAAAACAAACAAACTCACTGCAGTCAATAACAGTCATAAAAATACTCATTATTCCACATGCACACTCCACCCCATATAGATCTCTAAACCCCTGATTCCCTACTTAACGCCCCCCTGGTATGACCACCTAGGCAGACACACACTCACACAGACACACACACATATACACACACACTCTCATGCAACACTGTTCATGCCCCTACAGACACACACACACACACACAGATGCATACACTAATACACACCCCAAATCTTTGCTGATCTTACCTGCACAACAAGTATTGTCATATGAGTGAATGGCTGACTGCTTTCAGCCACTTTTCCTTTCAACAGTGAAATCTTAGCTGCTGACTGATTCTCTGAATCACTTGGCAGAGTAAATCAGGAGCTGTTGCATTTCTAAGGGAGAGCACATGGCTCATTAGCATTAACCACTCCCCTGGACTGCTGTATTATCATGCATTTCTGTCTCTGAAACCTCCCTCTGTGCCTAGGTGTCTGTGAAGCTTACATACTGGGGAAAACTGCCAAGCAATGCTTTTTTTGACAGTACACTACAAGAAGTACAGCAACATTTTCCGGCTGCAGAATAAGAAAATAAAATGATTATTAGGATTGCCATCCATTTTACAAACTGGTTTTGTGGAAGCTGGAACTGGAGTACATTTTCAAGATAAGCAAAAGATGGTACCTATTTTAGCTAGAAGGATGGGGAACTAGGCTATTTGTTAAGAGTAGTTTTTGAAGGTTTCTTGGAATACATATATTGTTTGTAGTTGTGACGACCGTGCCCTGTCCCAGCAATCAAGGACCTTCAATCCTCACCACTAACACCAGGGAGGTAGTCTCCTAGAAGAGGTAAAGATAACTAGTACAATTTTCCTTAAGTGCACACAGAGATCACAGTCAGTCTGGGGCTGGTTGCTCCCTTGCTCACCAGGTCCCCAATAAGACTCCCCACTGGCACAGCTATAGGGTCCAGGTCTCAGCCTAACTGGGCAAGCTAAAACCTCCATTACCCTCTCCATCCAACCAGTGCTTCGTGCCCCTGCCAAGTAGCTGACACAACATGCACACACTTTGAGATAAGTATTTATACAACTTCACAGACACTCCTGGGAAAGGCTGACACAGATTATCCAACTGTGCCACTTTACCCAGGCTATACAGTAGTAATTACTGCCACCACCCAGTTAATAATATCAGCTATCAAAAGGCCCTTAAACGGGTGTCCAATTATTACTGTGCAATATTAATATCCAATGGTAGCATGACTAACAGTCAAGGCTTACTTTAGAGTGCCCTATTACAACAACCTCTATAAATATGCAATGTACTTTAGAACTTATTTCTACACAAATCAGCCACAAGTAGAATGTTTTAAAAAATATTTAATAATAAATAATTAAAACACAAGACAAAACTGCTATACCACAGAGATATCTAAGAGTTCACAGATTACGCAGAAACTTAAAATAATATAGTAGGACAGGTCTGATTTCAAAGAAAAATACCTAATTAATCTTTACCAGCTTTAACTATTCCTACAAGACATCACAGTGCTAAAACTTACATGTGAGCACAAGGCAGAGTACTGATAAGTTGAATGTCCAAGATCAAAATGCTCTTTGTCTCTTGTGAGGAGTAGTATTTAAACATTACTAACAAACATGTTTGCTGGGTCCCTCCCCAAATTACATCATTTTTGACACTTAGGTTTTCCCAGGCAAACAAACTGCATTATTTAGCAATCTAACACCTGCACAGAAACTTACAACAATAGAAGACATTTCACATGCATATGCTAGCAGAAACCAGAGCAATAAAGCACCTTCCACATCTAAATTCTAGTCATAAACTTTAGCCTTAAAACAATGGGCATGAAATCTTCATCCAATCGCCCTGGAGCCAAATTGTAAACATTAAAGAGATTCATAAGATCTTTTCAACTTAAAAAGACACATTTGAAATACTTGGCTTGGTTTTCCTTACAGCAGATGGCAATGTTGCAACAATCATGGAGTTCACATTTTACAGTGTTTTCTTACATTCAAGAAAATGCCTGTATTTTACATTTATTATCAAGAAAGCATGCCTGTATTTTAAATTTATTTATACAGTTGATAGAATTATGTATCAAATTCTATTTGACTAGGCTGGCAGCCTTCGCCCATCTCTCCCCAATCGTCCAATCTTGTAAGATCTACTTCACATACTAATTGGCTTGTAGTGGTGTGGGTAGAGCGAATTCCTGTAGCTTATCTACAGTGATCTCTAAAAGTGTTTTGTACTCTAAAACAGCTATGCAGTGTATACTCAGAGTTCAGACCACAATTGTTTTATTTCTTTTGTTAGCTTAGTGTTAGTCAGGGTGAGCAGGCAGCCTGTCAGCAGAAGAGTATGGAAAGCTGACAAGGAGCCAGCTGGCAGAGATGTGCCAGGCTAGGGGACTGATGCATGGAAACCTGACTAAAGCAGACTTGATTACAGCCTTGGTTACAGCTGCATCAGAGAACAGCAGCCTGGAGGACAATCAGACTGACAGTGGAGATACAATATCCTCAGAGAATGGACACCTCAGCCTTTCTGCAGTGGACTTAAAATCTAGCTGGAGCTAAAGAGACTTGAGTTGGAGGCCAGGCGTATGGAAGTAGAAGCAGCCGAGAAAATGAGGAGTCTACAAGCTGAGGAAAATGAATGGCAGAGGAGGCATGAGAGAGAAATGCTGACTCTTCGTCAGAGTCATGGAGGTAATGGGGAAGGGAGTAACCGGACCCCAGAAGCACAAAAGGACAGTAAATTTCTCCCACATTTTAAAGAGGGGGATAATTTTGATAGCTTCATTCATATGTTTGAGTGGGTATGTAAACAGTATAAAGTTGACCAAAGGCTCTGGGTATGGTTCCTGACCCCCTTACTTCATGGTAAAGCTGTAACTTCTTTAGCAAAAATGCATGACACTGACTGTTTTTATTATACTACTATAAAAAGGCATTTATTAGAATGTTTTAAGCTAACACCTGAAAAGTATAGGAAAATGTTTTGTGAGCACAGACGCAAGGCAGATGAAAATGTATGCGAATATGTTGCTGAACTGAGCACTTATTTTCATAGCTGGGTGAGTGGATGTCAGGTCACCACTTTTGAAGGGTTGGCAGACCTTTTGTAAGGGAACAAGCCCTTAGCACTTTGCCTGAGGACATGTGGATCTGGCTAGCTAATAGTGTGCTACTTCAGAGGAGATGGGGAAGAAGGGAGGCCTATAACTAGCAAGCAGGGCAGCCCTGCACAGGAAAGGGACCCCCAGTACTGCTCATGGGACTAAAGGAACCCATGGTGGGCAGCACAGACTGCACCAACAGAATCCACCAGTAGCAGATGAAGCCACTAGTCCAGGTACATGTCCAGGAGCTAGGGTTAAATGTTTTGAATGTAAACAGTGGGGCCATGTGGCATACAGATGTCCATGGAGGCAAGGTGGCGAACCAAAGGTGAGGGAGCCAGCAAGTGGTAAAGACAAAATGCCAACAGTGTGTTGTCTTGAGACAACAGGGGTATGGAACTACCATCCTGTAGATGTCCTGAGAGGGAAGAATTTGGATGAGGCAGTACTATGTACTTATGCAGTTACATGCAGTGAGGCTAGGAGACAAGCATGTGTGTCTGGTAGCCTGGGGGAGACCCAGACAGACTGCATACTTGCAGCCAGGACTGCTGAGGTGGTTACTTCAGGGGGTGAGCTACCCTGTAGCAGTGAGACTGAATGTGAGCCACAGCTGCTTGTGGGTACTGATGCTCCCTTGGACAGGGTAACTGCAAACGTAGAGGTGAGTAGTAGCACCCAGACTGACAGTGAGGGGGAAGGGGATCTGGGAAGGGTTACCAGGAGAGACTTGAGACAGGCTCAGCTCTCAGACCCTACATTGCAAGGCTTGAGGCAGGTAGCTAGGGAGGCACCTGATTCTCAAGGAAAGGGAGAATCTGTATACTGGGACAAAGGGTTACTATACAGAGAGTGGATCCCTGATGGAGGGCTAGAAGGCGAGAGAGTACAGCAGTTGGTAGTGCCTAGAGCTTACCATCTGGTGCTTCTAGCCATAGCCAATGATATTCCCTTTGCAGATCATATGGGCATAAAGCGTACAAAGAGGCATATTATGCAGACCTTCTATTGGCCTGGAATTTGCAGATATGTAACAGGGTACGGCAGGACCTGTGAGCAGTACCAAAAGGCAGGAGACAAGGTGAGAGCTCCTTTGATGACTTTGCCTGTGATTGAGGAGCCATTTCAGAGGGTAGCTATGGATACTGTGGGTCCTCTGAGTACCCCAAGTTCCATAGGGAAAAAGTATATCCTAGTGATTGTAGATTATGCTACACGATACCCTGAGGCAGTGGCTTTGTCCTCCATTGAGGCTGAGAAGGTGGCAAATGCTTTGCTAGAGATTTTCAGCAGGGTAGGTTTCCCAAAGGAAATACTGTCTGACAGAGGTGCCAGTTTTATGTCAGACCTGCTGGCTTGTCTGTGGAAGTCCTGTGGGGTGAAGCACATGAAGACCACTCCCTACCATCCCCAGACTAATGGTCTTGTTGAGAGGTTAAACTCTACAATCAAGTCCATGCTACAGGCATTTGCCGATCAGTTTAAGAGGGAGTGGGACAAATATTTGCCCCATCTGTTGTTTGCTTACAGAGATGTTCTCCAGGAATCCACAGGTTTTTCACCCTTTGAGTTGCTGTATGGGCATAGGGTGAGGGGACCTCTAGATTTAATTTGAGATGAGTGGGAAGGTGAGTGTGAGTCTCACAAGGAGTCTGTTGTGGCATATGTCCTAAACCTCAGGACAAGGCTCAGGGAACTCATGGGCCTGGCCCAGGAGAACCTGGCAGAAGCCCAACAACAGAAAAAGGTGTGGTATGACAGGAATGCTCGAGCTAGAGAGTATGCTGTAGGGCAGCAGGTGATGGTTCTCATTCCTGTCAGACACAACAAGTTGCAAGCAGCTTGGGAGGGACCCTACAAGGTGGTAAGAAAGGTAAGTGATGTTAACTACATGGTGGAAGTGCTAGGTAGATGGCAGGGACACAAACTGTACCATGTTAACATGATGAAACCTTACCATGATAGGGAGGCCCTTGTGCTGAGCATTTGCAGTGGATTGCAGGAGGAGTCTGAGGGAGATCTGGGGACTGATCTCCTCAGTGAGGCTCGGGCTGACACTTCGGTGGAAGGGGTAGTAATGTCCCAGCAGCTATCTCCTACCCAGGTTCGTGAAATCCAAGCAGTGTTGCAGGAGTTTGGGGGCATGTTCACTGGGAAGCCAGGGAGCACCCACCTGGTGCAGCACCAGGTGGATACATGATCCCAAAGGCCTATCAGGCAGGCCCCTTATAGGGTGCCTGAGAGAGTCAAACAGACTCTGAGGGAAGAGGTACAGGAGATGTTGGAACTAGGGGTGATTCAAGAGTCCAACAGTCCCTGGGCCTCACCAGCGGTGTTGGTGCCAAATTTGGATGGCAACAACATTCTGTGTGGATTACAGGAAATTAAACAGTCACACAGAGGCAGATGCTTACCCCATGCCTAGGACAGATGAGGCCCTAGATCAACTAGGTGGGGCTAAGTATCTTACAATCATTGATCTTACCAAGGGTTACTGGCAGGTGCCCTTGACTCACAGTGCTAATGAGAAGTCAGCCTTTGTGACTCCTTTTGGCTTGTATGAGTTCACAAAGATGCCCTTTGGGATGAAGAATGCCCCAGTGACTTTCCAGAGGCTGGTAGGTCATATCTTAGCAGGAGTAGTAGGGTTTGCCCTTGCTTACATGGATGATATTGCTATCTACAGCCATTCCTGGCAAGAACACCTTCAGCATGTCAGGGAGGTGCTGGGCAGACTACAGAGGGCAGGGTTGACCATTAAGCTGAGCAAATGTAGGGTGGGTATGGCAGAGGTCTCCTACCTAGGACATAGAGTGGGGAGTGGTAAGATAAGGCCAGAACCTGCCAAAGTGGAAGCTATTCAAGCATGGCCTGCACCTGTTACCAAAATGCAGGTGAGGGCATTCTTGGGGACAGCAGGGTACTACAGAGAGTTCGTTCCCAATTATAGTACCATAGCTGCTCCCCTTACAGACCACACAAGGAAGAACAGACCAGATAAGGTAGTGTGGACCCCAGCATGTGTGCAGGCATTTCAGAAGCTTAAGGAAGCTTTGGGAGGACCCCCTGTGTTAGCCAGTCCAGACTACAGCAAATAATTTGTTGTGCAGGTGGATGCTTCGAATTATGGGGTGGGGGCTGTACTTAGCCAGATTTCTTCAGAGGGAGAAGAGCACCCAGTGGTTTATCTCAGTCATAGGCTCTAACCCAGGGAGGAATTATATGCAGCGGTATAAAAGGAATGTCTAGCCATAGTGTGGGCACTACAAAAACTTCAGCCTTATCTGTATGGAAGAAAATTCACTGTGATGACAGATCACAACCCTCTAACATGGTTAAATGGAGCCAGTCAGCAAAATGCCTAGTTGCTATGATGGAGTCTGGGGTTGCAAGCATATGATATGTCAGTGCAGCACCGCAGTGGAAGTAGCAATGCCAATGCAGATGGGCTCTCAAGACAGGGAATGGGGTGAGGTATACCCAGATAGACCTGACACTCTCAAGTGATGTTTCTCAAGGGGCACTTGAAAAACTTGCTTGAGTTCCCCGGGGGGGGGGGGGATACAACAATTGGGGAGAGATGGGCGAAGGCTGCCAGCCTAGTCAAATAGAATTTGATACATAATTCTATCAACTGTATAAATAAATGTAAAATACAGGCATGTTTTCTTGATAATAAATGTAAAATACAGGCACGTTTCTTGAATGTAAGAAAACACTGTAAAATGTGAACTTCAAGATTGTTGCAACATTGCCATCTGCTGTAAGGAAACCAAGCCAAGTATTTCAAATGTGTTTTTTTAAGTTGAAAAGATCTTATGAATCTCTTTAATGTCTACAATTTGGCTCCAGGGTGGCTGAATGAAGATTTCATGCCCATTGTTTTAAGGCTAAAGTTTATGACTAGAATTTAGATGTGGAAGGTGCTTTATTGCTCTGGTTTCTGCTAGCATATACATGTGAAATGTCTTCTATTGTTGTAAGTTTCTGTACAGGTGTTAGATTGCTAAATAATGCAGTTTGTTTGCCTGGGAAAACCTAAGTGTCACAAATGATGCAATTTGGGGAGGGACCCAGCACACATGTTTGTTAGTAATGTTTTAATACTACTCCTCACAAGAGACAAAGAGCATTTTGATCATGGGCATTCAACTTATCAGCACTCTGCCTTGTGCTCACATGTAAGTTTTAGCACTGTGATGTCTTGTAGGAATAGTTAAAGCTGGTAAAGATTAATTAGGTATTTTTCTTTGACATCAGACCTGTCCTACTGTATTATTTTAAGTTTCTGTGTAATCTGTGAACTCTTAGATATCTCTGTGGTGTAGTAGTTTTGTCTTGTGTTTTAATTATTTATTATTAAATATTTTTAAAACCTTCTACCTGTGGCTGATTTGTGTAGAGATAAGCTCTAGAGTACATTGCATATTTATAGAGGTTATTGTAATAGGCCACTCTAAAGTAAGCCTTGACTGTTAATCATACTACCATTGGATATTAATATTGCACAGTAATAATTGGACACCCTTTTAAGGGCCTTTTAATAGCTGATATTATTAACTGGGTAGTGGCAGTAATTACTATTGTATAGTCTGGGTAAAGGGGCACAGTTGGAGAATCTGTGTCAGCCTTTCCCAGGAATGTTTGTGAAGTTGTATAAATACTTATCTCAAAGTGTGTGTGTGTTATGTCAGCTACTTGGCAGGGGCACGAAGCACTGGTTGGACATAGAGGGTACTGGAGGTTTTAGCTTGCCCAGTTAGGCTGAGACCTGGACTCTATAGCTGTGCCAGTGGGGAGTCTTGTTGGGGACCTGGTGAGCAAGGAAGCAACCAGCCCCAGACTGACTGTGATTTCTGTGTGCACTTAAGGGAAATTGTACTTTACTGTATGTATTAGTTATCCTTTCCTCTTCTAGGAGACAACCTCCCTGGTGTTAGTGGTGAGGATTGAGGCTCCTTGATTGCTGGGCCAGGGCATGGTCGTCACAGTAGTGTAAAACTAAATTAATTGTAGTTACTTATGCTTTCTTCAAATTTACAAACTTTTTCCAGAAAGCGAATAGTTGTATTATGTTATAGTGGTAAAATATGTTAACATACAAATTAAAATAAGGTTACCTGCCACCACTAAATTTATGGAAATTTAGTTGTTTTTTTCTTTCGGGGGGGGCAGTAAAATAACAAATGGGGAAACTGATACAATGTGATTGCTTCTGCTGGCATTATGTTGTGGAAAGTTGAAGAACACTGGGGAGTGGGAATTTGCCCTTTCCCCATTGTCCAATCTTGGAGTTGGTATACAACGGGGGGTGGGGGGGGGGGCACAGCCTCCCTACAAAAAATGTAAGTTGTTTTTCTTTCTTTGCTGTTTTGAGTTTCAGTCCTTTTGGATCAATGTTTTAATTTTGTTGTTTTGGTACCTTGATATTTTGAAGTACATCCAAACTTACAGAACAGCCCCCAGCCCCAAGGACATAATGTCAACCAGAGAGGGCAACAAGGGATTTCCAGGATACAAACAGAAAATGACAGCACACACCAGCCAGGACCAGACCAGCCCTCCCCAAACACGTGCAAGAACAAAATCTGGAGCCATTCCAGGACACCATAAATGGACACAGAAACCAAAGTACTAAAAAAGGGCTTCTCTTTATTCCACATACTAGAAGCAACCTTGTCACTACAGTCATTGACCCTAAGCTGTTTGTAGAAAACTAAACCTTAAAATATTTTTTCATGAGAGAGAAAAGAGAAACAGACAACTTGGAGAAGGCAATGATCTAGGGACAGAACGGCAGGCAATGAAGAACAAATGGAGAATACCTAGCACCTTCTGCCCCCCACTTCAACCTGCAATCTGGACATATGAAAAGAAATGTGAGGATGGTATACTCATTTTATATTTGCCATTTCCTTCTCTGATATTTGGTTTTGTGGCTTGTAATGGTTTCCTTCATGGGGATTCACCAGCACTGGATCATTATTTTGTTTGAGAAGTTTAATAGGTCCCAGTATGTTAGCCACCAAATTTTCATTATATCCTCTTTCCAGAAAGTCTTGCTGCAGTTGATTTATTGTGGTGAGAAATCAGTCCAACTCTCCAGAAATGCAGGCCATTCTCATTCCCTGTGAGTTGATGACATTTTTCTTTGTAATTTTAGGGTGCATGCCGTTAGTGTGTAGATGTAGATTCACTCATGTAGGTTTCTGGGCAGGTCATTCTTAAGCTTCTCCTTGTTTCTGTCCTTATGGATGGTGATGTCCAGGAATTTCACCTTATCATAACTATAGTGGTTGGTGAAGTGTATAATGTTGGTGGTGTTTTTGATATAGAAGAAAACGTTATGCAGCTTGTCCAGGGAGTCATTCCATGTGATAAAGATATCATTAATAAAATGATAGTAACAATCCATGTATTGAAATAATTCTGAGGAAAAGATGGCATTCTCTTCCCATCTTGCCAAGGTTATATTAGCTAAGGATGTGTGCTTAGTCCCTGTCAAGCCACATATATGGTAGCCTATACAATAGTCTTTCTAGTGTGCACATACTTGGCAAGAGGAGGGCCATATAACAAAAAGTTTCTGATGTTTGCCAGGATGATGGTCTACCATAGCTGTTGATTGCTACACTTGTGATAGAGGGATCTTTATGATTGCAGTAGCGCTGATGGTTGGCAAGTATGGCAAGAAAGAGACAGAAAAGACTTCTGACAGAGTAACTCTCTGTGTGTGCAATTACATTGATCTAGTGATGTAAGTAAGGAACAACCCAGTTGAAATGTGGGACTCCTAGACAGTAGAATAACAACTCTACCCTTACTTGCCCTGTATCTGTGACAAACAGCTCTTGTTGGTAAGACTGGATATGGCTGTTAGAGTGAAGAGAAGAATCTACCAAACTGAGCTACAAGCAGAGAACATTGTACAAAGAACATTGGGTGTAAGGGATAAGGATGGTAAATGCCATGGAAGAACACAGTAAAGGTTATGAGTGTAGAAAAATGAGGGAAAATGGGCTTAAAGTAACAACACCAAAATATAGTAACCAACCTCTCAGTGAAGCTATTTGTCACACGTGAGAAGGTTCCCTAAACCAATTCACTTAACCAGTTAACAAAGAATTAATAACTACAATATATACACATTGATATCCAATGCTGTCAAGTTGCCTCTGGCTCCTATAATAACCCAATGAACAGCTAACAACATCTACAGAGTCTACTAGGAAACCACAGAATGGAAGTAGATTCTGAGGCCATTCATCCATATTACGCATACACTGCACACACACCTATAGACAAATTAGTGTGGGAAGAAACTAGTGTACTCAGAGAAGACCCACACAAAAACAAGGAGATCATGCACTGAAAGCAACCCATCTGAAAACCAAACTGGAGAACCTCCTGTTTTCCACAATGTCACCTATGTATATATCCCTATCTCTATCTATCTGTTTATCTATCTGTCTATCTATCTATCTATCTATCTATCTATCTATCTATATATCTATCTATCTATCAATCTATCCATCTATGATTATGTGTTATTACATCACTGGCCAACTACATTAGCATACACCACATCATCCACAAATGATTGGAATTAAATAGATCGACTTGCCAGTAAGCAAGGCTGAGCACAAATCTTGAAGTATGCAAAACTAAATAAAAAAAAATAATATACCCCCTGCTAATTATATATACCAAATCCAAGACCATAAAACAGTGGAGAAAGGGTGAATTCCCATTCCCCACTGTATAGCGATCCTGTACACAAAGCAGCTGGGATCCTGTGATGAACAGGCAGTTTGATAAAACAATCCTCCAAAGAAAATGTTCGATCTAATGAGTGTACCATTAAACCCATTGCAGTCATATGTATATATTTATCTATACATATAGACATGTGCGTGTGCGCACACACACATGTGCGTGTGCGCACACACACACACACACACACACACACACACACACACACACACACACACACACACACACACACACACTCACATATATGTGATTATAGATGTATATGTTCATAGAATTACATTCAGTTTTTATGTGGCAGTAATGATCCAGTGGTTTATTTTTTTTGTTGGAAGCTGTACTCCAGCAGATATTTTAAAATGATCATTAGAGCACACACTTTAGTAAGAATCATCTGTCACTGTAGTGATCCCTACAGAAACCAGGACACAGTCTATAATAATTGATTGATTTCATGCCAGTAAACTAGACTGGATGCACTTGCACAGGAAGAAGTTAATGTCTATCTGTATTGGAATTCAGGATTTGATTTCATAGTTTTATGAAACATAACAGAAAGTAGTCAGTATGCTGTATCAGTCTGAATCTTGATTTCTATTCCCTGCCAGAAATATTGGAAAATAAGGAGCTCATTAATTCCTAATGGAAACCACATTTTGTAAAGTAGAGAAACATCATAAAATAAAAACAGACTTTCCATCATCTGCACATCTAAGCTGTTTGCTGTGTAAGCTTCAGCTAATGCTATGATATTATTTCAATGTGCAGTGTCCATCCAGTAACACAACATCTATTTAAAAGACAAGCAGACACATGTGGGGCCAGAAACAACAGCATTTGTGTATCACATTTACTGATGTGGCCATTGTGAATGTAGAAATATGACTAAAAGTCACAAATGACTGGCTAAGCTCAAGCATGCCTAGTTTATATAAAAATATATATATGCAAGCACATAAGCACAAACACTTCAAAGCTAAAGGTTTTAAACAAAATGAGAGCGAGAACACATGCATATACATTGTGTGTGTGTGTGTGTGTGTGTGTGTGTGTGTGTATGTGGGTGTGCATATCTATATATAACTATATGCTGCAATACATGCAGCTGCTCAATAGGTGTTTAAAAAATGTACCGCCTTCTTTACAGCTCCTCACTATTAATTATTCCTCCTTCATCTTGTCAATAAAGATTTTCTAAATATTCTTGCCATAAACATCTGTAGATAATGGTGGGATTAGCATTTAAAAAGTATTTTTCCAGACTCATTACTTTTGACATAAATAAATACAGTTTAATAAAATAAAAGTATTACAATTTAAAAAAATATATTGTTTTGACTGCCAAAAATATTGTTTTGACTGCCTTTTCAGTTGGCTATAAATCTAAATTATATTATTAATACCTGCTGACAGGTAATGTGAGAATGTCACTGAAAGGCTTATTAAGTGTGCAATCATAGTTCACAGCCAAAATTTTTTACTAACTGAGGTTATGTAAACTTCAGAAAGCATATATTAACATGTGCTGATAGGTAAACAGAACAGGTGTACTGAATGTGTCAGCATAGAGATAATATCAACATATTTAACAGGTTGTATCCCTGTTGGTGACACTAGAAGTAAGTATGACAGGTAAATGCTAAGATGTTCTAAGTCAGACCAGGAACCAAGAAAATTTCAAGGTGCTAATAGATTTAACACTTTCATTCGTTATTTACACAGAACTTCATCAGAATAAATACAACTATACCTCTTTTTATATACAAAAGTATTAAATCATATGGCCAAATTGCACCAATAAAATGAATAATTAATTAATTATTGCCAATTTCATCATACCTATAACAGCTTTAAATAACCTTAATAACTTTAATAAAATAAACATGACTTATGCATTAAAAGTAATAATGCTTAACTATTTATTTATTTTTACAGTCTCTGGGCTGTTAAAAAACATTTAACATTAATATGCTCATTTAGCCCTGTTTTTTTTTGTCTACTACAAATGTAATTTGCCATTCTGCTTCTTTACATTCTAAAAATGTATTAAAGTTTCTTGTAAACCATCAATTGTAACGTCAACTAAAACAAACAAAGTAAACATTCTAAAGTCAGTACATTCATTGGTATGTTTTGCTAAGACATTACTGTAATCACATTCCTTAATGGTCATAACATGTTCGTATATTCTTTTAGAAAGTTTTCTTATTGTTTTTCCTATATAAAAACTTTCACAGATTTCACAAGAGACTAAATACAATATTGTATATGACTTGCAAGTATAATGACCTTTAGTCTAAAGTGTTTCTTGAATTTGATGCATCTGAAATAGATCTGCAAAACTTACAATTGCTACACTTGTAAATCCCATAAAGAATACCTGTATTACTTTTGGATATTTTCGATTTTTCTAAGATAGACTTTAAGTTATTCTTACTTTTGTAGTTGAACACATTTATGCCACCAGAACTTCTGACAAGTCTTTATTGCCCAAGATAATTTTCCAGTTGTCATTTGGAATATTTTTGATCAAATCCATGTCCTTAGAAATTAGTAAAGGAAATGCCCTTTGGTAATTACTTTGCTCACTAGTTTTTAAATTTGCTCTGATTTGTTCTAGTGCTATATTAGACTTGACTAAAATAGGTTTAAAATAATTTTTACATTTTACCAAAATTTCATTAATGATTTCATCAATAAAATCACTTCTATAACCCCTCTCTAAAAACAAACATTTTATATTAAATGCATCCATTGTATATATTTCGTCCTGACTTGTCATTCTATTGAGTATAACAAATTGACCTTTCACCACATTTCTCTTAATTTGTTAAGGATGTTGACTGTCCTTATGTAAGTAACTATTTACAAAAGTTTTCTTCCTAAACACTTTATTTTCAAAATGCTTTGATCCTTGTTAAACATAATTGTTAAATCTAAAAAAATAACTTCTGGTACAATACTGTTTAAAGGGAATTTAAGGTAATCAGTACTATTATTTAAACTATCCAAACATTTGTTGAATTCTGCTATTGTGCCACCCCAATGAAAAAAACACGTCATCAATAAAATGCCTGTAAAAATATATTTTCTTAAATGAAAAATGACTTATTTGATGTTCTTCTTCCCACCAAACCATAACTAAACTGACAAATGGCAGTGATACTCTGGCACCCATGGTCACTCCTTTGATCTGTTTGAAGTATATATCCTGGAACATAAAGTAATTATATTCCAGGATAACTTTTAACAACATGCAAGTGGTGCTCAAATGAATATTTGTGATGTCTGTAAACTTAGTGAAATATCTTCTAACTGATTCTATCTCCTGTTGTTGAAGTATGCTAGTGCATAAAGCTGTCACATCTAAATAACCAAATAACCATTTAAATCACACAGTTCACATTCTCTTAATAATTCTAAAAAGTGCCATGAATCCCTTAGAAAGAATTCACATTTTTTTACTATGGGATTTAGAATTTTGTCAAAGTATATTGAAATAGGTTCTATTTTGTAAAAATCTACTGCCACTATTGGCCTGAAAAGAGGCCTTAAACTATTTTATGAATTTTTGGTATGCCAAAAATTCTAGCTATTTTAGGATGTTCTACTTTTAAAAACTCATGAAGTCCAAAAGTAATGTAACCTTATGTAATAAGCCATACAAAAGTTTATCAATGTTTTTAAAATCATTTTTTTATTTCAAATATGTTAACTTCTATGTAACATTCAATATCTCTCAACATGTCAAACATGGCTTGCTTATAATCAATACTATTCATGATGACAGTTCAATTGATCTTATCTGCCTTTATTACACGTATATCGTTACTGATTTTTAAGTCATGTAAGGCACTCCAGTACCATTCTAACAGATTGAAAAACTTACAGCCACTATTCACATGTAAATTTCTCCTCAAATCCACTTTATAAACATCATTAAAAACTATTAACATAGAATGTAACTGTGGTGTGTAAGTAGTACATTTTCTAAATTCTGTATTTTTAAATGAAATACTGCACATCACATAAGGTATAATGCAAATTCAGTTTCCTAATATACAATTTAAGATCTACTAAAATGTTTGTTAAATTTGCTTTATGAGATGGTATGAAAGAACATTTTTTTCAAGCACTGACACATGATCAATGTTCAATTCCAAATTACTAAAGTTCCAAATACTTTTAGATTTTATCATCTTTTTTGCCTTCACCTTTCCCTTTCATTGATGTTTTCCTTTATATACATATAAGTCTTTTTGTCTGACCGGTGCTTGAAAAAGGGGTACCTGAAAAAGTAGAGGTTCCATAAGAATCCTGTGCAACTATCTTGTAACAATTGGAGTAATATTAGCCCCTGTTACAGGAGAAGCTTTTGGCCAGAATTTCAGTACCTTTATCCTGTTCTGTTTCTCTTGTTGAAGAAAAAGTTATATTTGAACCTTTGTTCTCACTGATTTTTGTTCTAATTGGATAAGCATAACCACCCTTGTATGTTTCAGCATCTCTGAATTTCTTTTTCTTTTTTGACAATAGTGGAAACATGCTTGTCAACTTTTGCTGAAATACTATTATACAGTGTCACATGTTTGGAAAACAGTGTCCTTCCTGATTTTATCATTTAACACATTTATTTAATTTGCAGTCCCTTTCTCTTTGATTTGGTAATCAGATATCAGTATTTTTAACATTTCCAAACCTGTGTTGTTAAATAAATTAATGACTATTGTATATTTTGACAGATATCAAACTGTACAACCAGCCATCTCTTTTGGTAGCTTCCCCTTACAAGAAGGATAGAAAACCATTGCTTTGGCCACTACAGTCATACCTCTCAACCTCTTAGTGCAAGAAATCTGGACAAAAGCCTGACAAAATGATGGGGCAAAGGTCCAAAAATAGGGGCAGATTTTAAATATTGCTCTTATAAACTTAGAACGTTGTTAGAGTAACCAGGTTTGTGTTAACATACATTTTCTCAACAATTTGAGGTCTAAACCTCAAATGTATGTCATTACTTGGAGACTTCAGTCTTCAGATCATCCCAGTGATTTGCCAGAAAACCACAGATTTTATGAAGAACAGACCAAAAATATGAGGCAAAAATCTGGACTGTTGAGAGGTATGGTACAGCAGCTCAGAGTTAATTACCTAAAATGCAGTTGTGAGGACAGGAGGTGGGTGTCGTTGTACTACAGATGATGTTGGTTATTTTATCGCTGAACTATCCATTCTATCCATTCAGCTAGGCAGTTCTGGTGACATAGTCTTCATGCAATGGACTTTGCTCCATTTTACTACATCTAGATATTGCAGTTCTCATATTGTACTTTTTATGAATAAATAAGGAATGGAAGTACAAGCATGAGTTTCACACATCACAGTGGCATTGTGGTTAGCATTGCTGCATCACAGTGTCTGGTTCCACTAGAGCTAAAGTTAATTTTATCTGGTGTATGTATGTTCCTTCAACATCCCAAACAAGTGGTAAGTAAATGAATGATCCCCCAAACTACCATAAGGGTATGTGTGTGTGTGTGTGTGTGTGTGTGTGTGTGTGTGTGTGTGTGTGTGTGTGTGTGTGTGTGTGTGTGTGTGTGTGTGTGTGTGTGTGAGTGTTTGTATGTGCATCCTGTAATAGTCTGGATCCCAGTCTGATTAGTTTCTTTGCCTTGTGCTCCATGAGAGAGGCTTCTGAAACCCTTGGCCCTAGAATGAATGAAGTGGATATTGGAGAATGAATGAATGAAAATTAAACATGTAAAATTATTGTAAATGTAAGAATATTTATTTTGTTATATCATAGTTTAGTACAGAGTTTTTGAGGCTATGGCTCAGCCAAGAACCCTTAGCTGATAAATAGGAAGGAGGAAGTAATTAGTAAAAATGGTCCGCAATGGAAATGGTGATTGCAGCAGCCGAGCTTTGCTGTAGTTTGGCAACAGAAGTGGAGAATAAAGAATAAAAAATAAAAAGTGCCAAAGTGAATCATTTGCATATGTAATTGGGAAGGACAATATAAGACAGCAGTAAGAGCTCAAAACAACAAACCATGTTAGAAATACCATCCATTAACTACGCGCCTCAAAGCAAGTCACTTAAACTTTATCTGGTTATTCTTTTTATGTCAGACATGGTGATGTTTGAAACTTACGAAATAAAAACAACTGCCATCCATCTTTTAGAGTATAGTTCTTTGATTTGCTTTTAGGTTATACAGTACAAATGAAAGTGACCTGACTGGCAGTTGCAACATAGAATAAGTAATTATATTGTACAATATCATCACTTGTCTAGATGTGCCTAGATTATCCATTGTAAAATTATTATTATCATTATTATTATTATTATTATTAAGTCAATGTCTATAATCTTAATAAGGTATTCTGAGGCTGCAGCTATTATGGAGGTTAACACTCTGCTTTACCTTTGTCTTGTGCTTTGACCTCATCCTAGGGTGATTTTTTTTCTCAGATCTTTTTGTATCTATGCCTACCAACCTTTTGGATTTGAATTCATTTGTTCCCTTGTAGTTGGGGTCCACCCATAACCATGGGGAGGAGAGCCATCTAGCGGCACCATCATTCAGGCATTCACAAGGATTGTTTATATCTTGGCTCCCTGAGTATGAAAGTATTCCTTATGTCCTTAACCCCCCCCCCCAGGTGGGGGGATATGTGATCCATGTCATAGCAAAAGCCCATAAGGCCTTCCCATGCTTACCTACTATAAAAGCTACAAAAGGTATATCATTTATGAGCCAAATGCCTGAACCCATGACCATAATTTGCATTGTTGTCCCTCAACCAAGAGACTGTGGCATAGTGCAGATTGGCCCACCCTATTCTTTACCCCAAGGATTAGCACACTCATCTTTCTGCAGTCATCTGTGTCCACAATGTCAGATACCAAGCCATTATTACAGCTCTAATCAACTGGGCTGTAGTCAAGCCTTTATGTCTCCATGCCATTAGAGCTGGCATTCATAGCGTGATAATAAAGCAATAACCTCTGGCAAGGAGATGGGTTACTTAATATGGAATTTACTCCAGAATTGTAGGGCATGGTTCAGAGGGTAAAGCCTAAGGGACCAAGAGGTCAGACCAGGACTGATTAAATCCCTCCATGATTCACCTCATATGTCATGG
The DNA here is from genome assembly GCF_019279795.1 of Protopterus annectens. Lineage (NCBI taxonomy): Eukaryota > Metazoa > Chordata > Ceratodontiformes > Protopteridae > Protopterus > Protopterus annectens. The sequence goes on from NC_056731.1 coordinate 1,937,081,974, forward strand.
TTTATTGAAATTATACAATGGCATAGATGGTGGAATATGTTTGTTCTTTTAGAGACGTGAGCAAGCTTTTGAAAAAAGAAACAAAGAAGTATTGTAGGGTCAATACTTTTTAAGTTTGCGATAGCATTTTAATATTGAAAAACAAAATTAAATAATTTATACATTTGATTTAATTTGCTCAAATAATAATGCAGAGATGATTTTGCTAACTTGAAACTATCACCATCTTCAAATGGAAAATGCATTTAGTTTCCTTTCAGGCTTGTGAAATACCTTCTTCTCATATTCACTAAACAGCTATATGCAATAATAATATGTGTGAAATAAAATCGTCAGAGTAACTTTACTTACAGGATAGTGTTTTGTTGCCCTTATCTGGATTGTGGAATGTTGGCAAAAGCGTAGCAGAAATTAAGGCATTCTAATGGGAGGTATTGTAGGAAAATTCCCCTCTGGAGATTACTGTAAATCAGCCAAAAAACTATTTAGTTTTAGTAGTATGAGCCATAGTATAAGAGCAATATATGCCTTGACTGTTTACAGTAATATAAATGCTCTTCATACAATTAAGCTAGATTATTTTTCTATTTTATATATAAATCTATAGCTTAATTTACAAGCAGAAGAAACCCTACATTTAGATTTATACCATGTGTGCTATTTAATGAAGAGGAGCGAAATGCTTGACGTGTTATGGATTTTCACTCTCTTCAAAGCAATTTCTGTACTCTCCATAAAGGAACCTAGAAATAACTTATTCACTTCTGACTTCTACCCCTCCCTGTCTTATTTTTAAGTGACTATCATGCCTTTAAAAACATTTCTGAATTTCTAAGCCATTAATGCAGTGGTACTTTTTTCTGTTTATTTCAATGTTGGGCTAATGTCAATTATTTCTTTGGGATAACACATTTTGCTGCATTTCCAGTCATCAGGTCTGCCTTCAAGTTACAGCAGAAAATAGGAGAAAGAGTTTGCAATTACATCAGAATTTTCACAACCTACATGGTTATGTACAGCTGCAAAGAGCTTTGTTTTGTGTTATTACAGGTGCCAGTGAGCAAGAAAAGGCTTTACCTTGTCAGGTTCAACAATTGCCAGGCTACAAAAGATGCAGAGTTAAATATGTCTTGCAAAAAAGTATTAGTTCAAATCTAATCTCAGCTGAATTAATTTCCATATTTTGAATATTTTAAACCAATTATTTTTTATATATAAAGCTCCCCCATACCCAAGTGCAGGGGTCCCATCATTTCAAGTTTATTTAAATGTGTGTGTGTGTGTGTGTGTGTGTGTGTGTGTGTGTGTGTGTGTGTGTGTGTGTGTGTGTGTAGATCCAAGCATTTTACTTTAACAAAATCACATCCACAAGTGCCTGTGTTACCTCAGGAGTAAGAAGAAATCCTCCATTTTAATGATCTACAGAAGTTGAATACAATTCAGCCAGTTTATGTGAAATCTGCAATTCACACATGCAGTTTCTGGCTGTTTATCCTCCCACTGCTAAATGCTGTTAATATTTGGTCAAATAACATAAGACAGTAGTTTGTTGATGCATACTAGGGCTCATATTTAAAAGAGAAATTGCTAAAAACGCATGAAGCAAGAAATTATTTGTTTTGAAATAAACAACACATATTACAGATCTCTCCTGTTATGGTTCCAGAGTTTATAGTGGCAGTGAGTTCACTTGACTTTTTTTTTTTTTTTTTTTTGTTCAACATCCTCGCACACTCTAGCTTAATTGTATCTTACTTAGTTTTCTATTTCCACTTTAAGTTTATTTCTACACCAACATAGAGTTCTGACATAAATAAAAGATTTTAAAGAATCCCAACTAATACCGTATTTCTTTCAAAATAAGACCTAATCAGACAGTAAGGCCTAACATGTTTTTTCCAGGGTGTTCATGATATAAGCCCTACACCAAAAATAAGCCCCAGTTCTGATTCTTACTGTAACCTAATCATCACTCACACTTGACGGTTGAGATCCTTGGTCCATAAACCAACGCAGGTGTACTTTGATCGGTCAAAGTAAAGACAACGCACGGGAAGCACGCACTCGTGGTAATGAGCAGCTGTGGTAGTGTCTTCTCTTCATAGCCGGCGCCATTTTGTGTTTCCACTTCAGTCGTGTAAGTCTTCAATTAACCCCCTCCCCCAGACAAGATGAGTGCAAAAAGAAAGAGCTATTCCGTCGAGTAGAAGAAAGGAATCATGGAGGACTCCTGTGGAAAGAACCTAATGGCTTTCTGTAAAGAGAAGAAGTTAGATCTCCAAATGATCCAAAAATGGTGGACAGCATATGTTAACCTCAGTCAACAGGCCGATAAGGGAAATGCTAAGAAGTGTAAGCGTGGATCAGGTCGGCAACCATTATTTCCTGAGCTTGAAGACATCATCTGTGAGTGGATTGTTAACAGGAGAGCAAAGGTTTGGTTGTGTGCAGGGCTGATATTGAAGCATTTGCCCTTGCAATAGCACCACAGTTAGAAATATCCACAGAAGAATTCAAAGCATCACAAAACTGGCTGGATGGCTTCCTTCAGTGATATGAACTGTCTCTAATTAGATCAACAACACTGTTCAAGCTGGAAGATACTGAAGTTATTAAATGTGCACTTGTGTTCAAGTCCTTTGTTGATGGCAATGACTTTTCTAAATACCAACTCTCCAACATGATTGCTATGGATGAAACTACAGTGTTTATGGGCCAAGGATCTCAAACAACAGTTGATCAGAGGGGTGCCTTGTCAATCTACATTCCCTCCACTGGTTACGAAAGTGCACGTGTTACCTATATTTTGGCAATTCGTCTAGATAGAAAGAAAACCCCACCTCTAATCATTAGTAAGGGCAAGGAAAAATAAGACTGAACGTGTTTCAGGCATTTACATTCTTGAAACCAAAAAAGCCTGGTGCACACAAGCAGTTATACGGAAGTGGATCGATGTAATTCTGCCACTTGTTTTGCAAGGTGGCGACAGAGGTCTGCTAGTCTGGGATTCAGCCAGCACTCACTGCGCTAAAGAAATGAAGAAATTCCTAGCATGGAGGGGAATAGATCAAATAATGAATCCCGCAGGAATGACTGCCTATCTCCAGACTCTTGATATTACAATAAACAAGCCATTCAAGGACCATTTGCACATGGAACTCAATGACTACATTGAAAATAAAATGTAGAGAAATCGACATGGAAACTTTGTGAAGCCTAGCCTGCATGAGGTCGTGACTTGGGTGAAAAATTCATGGGATAAAATTACTGACAGCTGTGTTGCCAGTGCACTACGAGCAGGCTACATGGACAAGCAGTGCTCATTTAAAGGGAGCTCAATTGCTAGGCATGACAGACCTGACAATGGTGCTACAGGAAATGGAGTCACAAGAAATTCAGGTTGAAATTCAGGGTTTGGACACTTATGACAATGTCCCAGAAGAAGATGGCAAGACTGTATTTGAATAACTGTGAAAGCCAAGGTGCAGATATTCTGGAGTTGAAATGTTTGTTGCACTGTTTATGTAGAATTCTCACACAACTGTCAACCCGTTATTAGAACTGTTGTCCAATAATAGAAAAGTACAAAATAAATGTCAATTTGTGTACATGAATAAATGTCGATTTTTGTACATGAAGAAATGTTGATGTGTGTTCATTAATTGTCAGTTTTTGTACATGAATAACTGAATAAAGGTAGATTGTTGTACGGTGCGGGTAAATAAGGCATCCCCTGATAATAAGCCCTAATGCGCATTTCGCCGGGAGAAAGAATATAAGACCCGGTCTTATTTTCGGGGAAATACAGTATTGTTATTAATCTTGTCATTATTATTAAAGGATAAGAAACTTTTAGCTGGCAATTTACTAAAAAATCATAGACATGCAAAGAAAGAAAACTGTATGGTGTCAAGCTGTAAGCAGGTCCTTCTGTGAATCCTCTGACAAAAAGACATAATTTGAAATTGTGACTAAATCACCTGCTTTACGGACCTGGTGATTGCATTTACAAGGTCCTTCAGACAATAAGCAAACTGGCTGATAAGTTTCTCTACTACAAGAAAATAGTGTTAAAAATAATGACCTGCCCCTCATTTTCCCAGCCTATGTTAGCATAACCCAGATAATTGTAAATGAAAAGAAAATCAGAAAAGGCTTTGCAATCAAAATAACATTAGACTTCTCTGTCACACTTATATGCTTATCTGCTGTGCAACGTGTGTTATATTCTGTTGTCAGACTATAGCAGATCAACAGTTTTCAGTGGTCAGCCACTGTTAACAACAAAGAAGTCATAATGCCAGAGGTATACAAGGTCCTGCTTATGTGGCAACATCATAATTTGGGTAATTATCAGGTGACTACTACTTGCCTATGAAATAACTAAGGAAATGAAGGCATGGGGAGTACTGACTAATTTATTTTGTGAGGGAGTCATATTGTTAAACAGGGCTCATGGAAGGATTCTTATTTTCCTTAGTGGATGAAGGTACCACCATCGAAACCTCTGTTGTGGTCTCACTATTCTTTAGATCAAAAGTGGTGCCACGAATTAAGTGATACATCTCTTGCAAAGGCAGCCATACAACTTTTACTTTAGCTTGTTACAGTATAGGAAAATGGACGCCGTTTCTAATTAAGAAATTGCCAGTGGCACTGATACACAAATATATCTGGCAAAAAGCAGCAGACACATTCAATCATTTCCTATCTAATTAATCATTTTGGTTTCAGTAGTTTTGTCCTTCGCAGGTAACCAAGATCTGTAAAGATGTGACTTGTTTTTAATGAAAAGAGATATGAGCTGATCTAAAGGATTCAGTAATCTGATGAATTTAAGTTTGAAGTTGTCAGTGAAAAGATGTTAGACATTGTTGGGGATATTGTAACCTTTGGCCTCTCCTTAATGCAGAAAATAAGGATACTGTATATTCAGGTTCTGTTTTCAGCATCATCTGCTTTTGAAGAATTGCCAGATATCCTGACATTGTTTTAGCTATTTGTCTACTTATTATATGTATCCAACTACCAACAACATAGACTGCTGATTAATTCCTCAGAAGTTGTCACTCTACTTCTTAACTTGTTGCTTAGAAGCCTTTGCTATATTATAAAATCAAGTATAAGAGTTAGCTGTACTATTAATAGGAATAGTTTCAGGTCTGGAGAACATTTTTCAGTAGAAATGAGAGATGGGTTTGTTCCTCCATTGCATCATTTTTGTCTTGAGTGTATGTTGTCAAGAACATGCACTTTGGAACATTTTATGATCTAGTGTTCATGTCAGATTATAAGATTCTATGTCAGTGGTTTTCAATCTTTTTACACTTGGGGACTGGTGAAAATAGAATTATTTCAGGGACCATTAAGACAGAAATAAAAACTATTATTTATAAGGAACCAATTAAAACAATCACTATTTGAGCATTGTATGCCAAAGGATATGAAGTCTGAAACTTCAGTGCTTTTTTTGAGGAACATACCAAAAATATGGGGCAAAAATCTGGACAGTTGAGTGGTATGCTACCTACCTACCTCTTAAACACACACACACACACACACACACACACACACACACACACACACACACACACACACACACACACACACACACACCCATAGCTCTCAACCAAAAAGGGACAAATAAATCCAGAAATAATCAGTGACACTTTTCATATATAAGTATTATTAACTTGAGGCAGTGACAAAATAACAGAACATGAGCGAATATGCATTTTTCTACCGTAAAAGAAGTCTGTGACTCTAATTATTGTCATTTATTTATTAAGTGTAATTTATCATCTTTACTGCAAAAGTCACCACTTTTAGGTGGGATTAAGAAGGACAGGTAAAATTTCAGTCAAAATTAGGGATGCCTCTGAAAATCAGGGACAGTTGAGAGGTACACACCTACCTACCTACCTACCTACCTCTTACTCGCATGTGGGTGTGAGCACACCCACACACACACACACACACACACACACACACACACACACACACACACACACACACACACACACCTACCTCCCTGTTACACACAAACACACACACACCTACCTCCCTCCCTACCTCTTTCTATTTATTTATTATTTATTTATTTACATTTGTTGACCGGGAGTATCCGACTGGATGTAGGTCCATTTTCAGCGGAGGCCTGGGGAGAAAAGCTCCACAGTTAAAATAAACAGACAGTAGTTACATTGGATTGCATAGCGATTAACAATTTGATTAACATAGCAATTAATTACAAACATATTTACAGATGAAGAACACAGTACATAATTAGACAACTGGAATCTTTATCTGCGAAGTACATAACAGACATTAACAAATGCTACAAGAAGAAGTTCCTGCTGTATAATAAGTACTGGCTTATTAGCATCTGAGCTTGCTATAATCAAGGTAGATAGTGGGGTGGAAAGAAAGGTAGTGCTTGGATGGGGTGGGTGATTGATTAGAGTGGGAGTTGCAAGGGCATAGCCAGCATGTTTTTAGGTGCGCTTTTAGTAAAGTTTTGAAGTGGGTGCATGATGGTATGGAGGTAATTGTGGGCGGGAAGGAGTTCCATAATTTGGTTATGGCGCAAGAGAATAGTGCTTCACCAGCAGAGTTATTGGGTTTAGTGATCTGCAAGTGATTTTTGTTGCTGGATCTTAGTGGTCTGGTGGTGCGATAGGGATGGAGTAGATTCTGGAGGGATGGGACATTTAGTGGATTGTTTACTAGTTTGTGGGCGAGTGAGAGTTGATACCATTGAAGGAGGTGAGGGAGTTCAAGCCAGCCCAGTTCAGCAAGTGAGAGACAGTGGTGACTACGGTAGGATGCCCCTGTGGCGAATTTGGCAGTTTTGTTGTAGCAGGTCTCTAGCTTGTTTAGATCGCATTGCCTTGGGTTGGTATATATTGGAGAGGCATAAAGTAGGGTGGAGATAAGGTGGGAATTTGCTATTGAAATCTTTGCTGCTTTGGTGAGAAGTTGCTTATTTCTGTATAACGCTCCTAGTCTTTTGTGGACTTTTTTATGGTCATGGATATGTGAATGTCAAATTTTAGTTTATTGTCTATTTCCACTCCTAGCAAATTGGTGTGTTCAGTTGGGTATATAGTGGTGTTGTCTTTTGCTGTGATGTTAAAGTGAGAGTTGTTTTGAGTATGTTTGGTGGGTTGGAAGATGAGTAGTTTAGTTTTGTTTGGGTTGACTATTAATTGGGCATCGGATAACCAAGTTTCAACAGAGGAAAAGGCTTCCTGTGTGACTTTTTGCAGTTTGGGTATTGACTGGGCTGAGCCAGATGATGGTTGAGGTATCTGTGTATTGTATGAGTGTGCCATGTTTGGTGGCAGAGGCTAGATTATTGGTGAAAACAGAGAAGAGTAGGGGTCCAAGGATGGATCCTTGGGGGAACCCCTATGGAGACAGGTAGTTGGGAAGATATATAATTCTGCCATACAACAGATTGTTGGCTGTCAGACAGGTAACTCTGAAACCAGTTGGTGACTGATTGAGAGAAGGATAGGTTATTGAGGACAGAGATGAGTTGTTTGTGTGGGACCATGTCAAATGCTTTAGATAGGTCTAGGAAAGTAATTGTCTTAAACACACACACCTACCTCCATCTTACACACACACACACACACACACACACACACACACACACACACACACACACACACACACACACACACACACACACACACACACACACACACACACACACACACACACACACACACACACAGACTATACCTCTCAACCTCCTAGCACAAAAAATCTGAGCAAAGCCAAAAATAATGGTGGGACAAAGCCCCAAAAATAGGGACAAACTTTAAATATTGCTCTCACAAACTTATAAAGTTGCTAAAATAAAAGGTATTGTTATCCTAGTAACACAATTTGTGCGAGATATAATTACATTAGGAAACTAATGTCCGTGCTCTCTCCCTCACAAGCCATTATATCTGGCACTGAGAAGGTTGTCAACACAATCACTACACCTCAAACACCACCCACACCTACACAACACCCACCCATATATGCAGAGGTCCTCAACAAAAACATACCCAAACAAAGGAGACCTCCGAGGCAAAAACACATGCAATCTCCAGAGCCCTCCACACCACATACCATGCATAGCTCACACACCCTGTTTCACAGCCACTAAGGCTTAAACCATAAACCCAACATATCAGTCATAGGAGACTCCATTGTGAGACACACAAATGTGCCTCTCATCAGGCTGGATAAGGAGAAAGTCACGGTTAGTTGTCTGTCAGTGGCCAGAATCCGCCATATCACATACACACTCAAGTCTCTCAACAACAGGTACTGTTACAGCTCTGTCATAGTCCATGTTGATGTGAATGACTTGAGACCTACCTCCATGAAATATATGAAGAGAGACATGATTGAGCTCACTGAATATGTGTCCCAGGCAGGTATGTCCCTAGCCATAAGCAGCATTATACCATCACGCTGAATGATGACTCAATACAAACAGAAGATGAGTGACTTTAACAATTGGCTTAGTTTCTGGTATCATTCCAGGAGGATCCAGAACCTGACAGCCTGGGAAGATATGATTGACAGACCACAGTGCTTTGCCAGAGATGGCCTGCATCTGTCTCACTTGGGATTCAAGCTTCTGGGAAAGGCACTTGCCTCCCCCACAGTGCCTTTTTTAGGAAAAGTGATGATGTTAAAACTATCAAAATAAAAATTTCAACATAACGCAAATTAAAGGTCATGCTGCTAAACGTTAGGAGTCTAAATATTAAACTGCACTCACTGCAAGCATTATTAACCCTGGAAAATGCTGACATCTGCACAGTCACAGAAACCTAGTTCAAGGCTGCAGACAGCACCCCAGCCTTACCTGGTTACTCATTCTATCATACATTTAGACCCCAAGCCAAAGGAGCTGGAGTTTCAATATATATTAAAGACATACACACCTCTAGGCTGGTTAAACAGTATGACGCACAGGAGGCATTCCAGGTGCAGTTAACCATTGACAAGACCCCTATACAAATCATAGCTAGCTACCTGCCCCCACATCTGACTCAATATGCCCAAGTTGCCTATTTGGACCTCTTTGAATATATCAAGATTCAACCCTTTACTCCAGTCCTGGGTGACTAACTACCCAAACATAGACTGGAAGAACTACTCATGCCAGAACACAAATGCTCAAAGATTCCTCGATTTTGTCAATGCAAGTACTTTAGAACAGCTAGTTGATACCCCCCACAAGAGGTGATAATATCTTGCACTTGGTATTAACCAACATGGGTAACCACTGCAGCTTCCCTGCAGTATCATCCTCCCTGGTAAGATCCGACATTAAAGCAGTCACTTTCGAAGTCATCATCTCCCCCGAATCCCCTCTAGCTAGGGTCAAACAAAAATACTTCTCCAAAGCTGATTACAGCCTCCTGAGAGATAGTATAAACAGCTTCAAAGCCCCCTCCTCCTCTTAGGAACTGGCACCAGTATACAAAACTTTAGCAAAGCACTATACAAGCATTTATATAGATGCATGGAATCAGGAATACCGGACAGGACTAAATCATCCTCTGCAAGGAAGAGTAAACCTGTCTGGCGGACATCTGCAATAAATAAACTTTATAACAAAAGGAAAAAATTGCTGTCCAGGACCAAGAAGGAGCAGGTGCCCAACTGGAAGCAATCTCTCCTTAGCCTGAACAAGCAAATAAGAGCACTAGTTAAATCCTCCAAAGCAAACTTTGAGTCCAAATTGGCCACATCTACTAGAGACAGTCATAAGGCCTTCTTCACACACACACACATATATATATATATATATATATATATATATATATATATATATATATGCAATCTCAAAGGAAGCACCAAGATCTCTTCGAAACTGGTGGTCAGGGGCACCACATATACAAATGCCATAGATATAGCAAACTTGCTGGCTGACAAATTCAGCAAAAACTTCACCCCTCTGTCCCCCCATCAGTAAATCAGGACATTCCCAGTATCTGCCCCTTCCCCTTATATCTAGGGAATAGGTCGTCATTGCTCTCTCAAAGGCAAAAAATACCACCTTCATGGGACCCGATAACATCCCAGGCTGCATCCTACATGAAATCAGGCAGGAACTTGCAATACTATTAGGCACCCTATTCAACCAAAGCCTAAGTACTGGCTTTGTCCCAGATGAGTGGAGGAGAGCCACTGTCATCCCTTTGCACAAAGGTGGAGTGTCCACCGATCAAGGAAATTATAGACTCATCAGCCCAACTAGCCTTGTCTGCAAGGTCATGAATGGATTATCATGGCCTCATTAACAAGGGCATTGGCAACATCCAAGCACTCTATCCCACACAGTTTGGCTTCATCAAGGGGAGGTCATGTCTGTTAAATTTATTGACTTCTTTGAGACAGTCACCAAAGCCGTGAACAAGGGGGAAGACGGTGCACACCACCTACCTTGACCTGGCCAAAGACTTCAACACTATTCCTCACTCCGGCATAATAGATAAACTCTCTCAACTAGGCATAAATCCATATGTTACCAGATGGGCAGCTAACTGGCTCACTGATAGAACTCACCTAGACAAAATAGGGGAAGCCACCTCAAGCAGCAGACCTGTAACGAGCGGCATACGCCAGGGATCAGTCTTGGGACCTCTGTTATTCGGAATATACTTTTCTAGGTGCAGGCCAAAACCAGTGGGCTATGGCTGAGCAAGTTTGCAGATGACTGCACACTGGGTGCTGTTATCAATTTCCCTGGGTCTCACCCAAACAAATGACTGGTGCCAGAAACATGGCCTCAAACTGAATACCAAAAAATGCATCATCATCCCCTTTGGGAAGAGTGATGATGCCACAAATTATCACATTAATAACAATGTCCTAAGCACGCAATCAGTCATGAGAGATTTCGGGACCCAGGTTGATAGCAACCTGAATTTTGACCATCATGTTGCTCCAGTTGGACGGAAACTTTGTACATGGCCCACCTAATAAGTAAAGGTATCTCATCCTGGGACAAGGAGGTCATAATATCCCTATATTTGTCCTTTATAAGGCCAATTATTGAGTACAATGCTCCATTCATCAGGTACCTCGCAAAGCACATGCAGCAGCTGCAGAGACCACAGAGGCTCCTCACCAGGAGAATCCAGGGCCTCAAAAATCTACCATACACAGACAGGCTAAAAGCCCTATCCCTCTACTCAGTTTCATACAGACTCCTCAGAGGTGGCCTCTGTCTGGCATACAAGGCAATCTTGGACCCCGCCTTGATGGGACTGCTGCATATACGCAAGTCAAACTGCACTCGAGTAACCTGCATGCATGGCCTACACCTGGTCTGTGACATTAGTAGGACTTGTTGGCAGGACAGATTTGTGTCCTAGAGACTCCTCTGTCTGTGGAATAGACTCCCTCTCCATGTCAAGCAGAGTATCTCTTTAACCCTTTTTAAGAGCAACCTGGATAACTGGATGGGAAACAGAAAATACATCCCTGGGATTCCACCTGTGTCCCTGCTGGACAGGGGCATCGGATGCTGACTTGGTGAAACATGGGCTAAACTCTTGGCTAGGCTTATAAAGGCCTCATGGCCAATAGCCTAGTAACTTCCTATGATTCTATGATCCTATCGTGAATTGTCTGAAGTATATGAAATCTGACACTCAAATGCTTGCCATTATTTAGTGAATTCTTTCCTCATGGATTTGCCACAATAAATTCAAAAAACACAAATTTTACGAGGAACAGACTGAAAACATGAGGCAAAAATCTGGGCATTCTACCAAAATCTGCATAGTTGTGAGGCACGTCACTCCCTCGTTTTACACACACACACACACACACACACACACACACACACACACACACACACACACACACACACACACACACACACACACACACACACACACACACACACACACACACACACACACACACACACACACACACATCCCTACCTACCTAATTCTTACACATACCCACACACACACATACACACCTACCTACCTACTTCTTACCTACACACACACCTATCTACCTACCACTTAAACAAACACACACACCTACTTCTCACTTGTCCATTCATGGTCCATATTTCAAATGCCTTCTGGAGGACTAAGATGTAAACAGTAGATCACACAGACACAGAAGATGAAAACAGGTCGCACACACCTGTCGTGTCTGTGCAAGCAGACTTGGGCCCCACTCCCAGCCAGCTGGGGCCCTCTCCCAACCAGTGGGCCCTAGTCTTTCACAGACCAGCAGGAAAATTCTATTCTATTTATTTCTCACAGGCTAAATGTAACAATTTGGGTTCACTATAGAATTTCAAAATACTGAAATAGCGAATTTCAGTATTTCGAAATTCTATAGCTGAAAGCTTTAAATCCCAAAACCCCAGAACTGCGAAATTTAAAATTGTGAACCTACACTACAAATACACCACAGACATACACATACACACAATGTCCCCCCACAATCAAACATACAGTCCTACACTACAGAAAAATTGGGGGGGCAAGCACCCCTTCACCTCCCATGTGGGGGGCTGCACCCTCCACCCCCCTACTTATATATACTAACTCCAAGATTGCAGAATCACACACACAAAGATAACTCACACCCACACATTTCACAGTCCCTTGCATACACACATCACAGCCACAACACACACTAACATACACTAAAGCCCCTAACCAACACACTTACACATACATACTTACTTGAACTTACACCTATCCATTCACATACCGCAACACCAGAAGCGTTATTTCAAAATCTCCAAACTTCGGGATTTTGAATTTCGTGCTTCTGGGGTTTCGGGATTTAAAGCTTTCGGCTATAGAATTTCGAAATACTGAAATTTGGGATTTTACTATTTCGAAATTCTCTAGTGAACCCAACAATTTACTGTAAATTGTTAAGGTTGAACACACCTGATTGCCGGCAACAGAAACCTAAGTTTTATATTTAGACTGTAGTCATATCAGAAGTAAAACTGGAAGCCTAATGTGATGTAGTAAGTGTTTAGAACCTTTTAACAAGTTATGCCATTATGATAGAATGGGTGAGTGAATCACTGTCTTTTTGTTGTCTCTCTGCCTGACTGCATGGTTATTTCTTGCTGTGTTTCTATTTTTTCAGGATTGGTCATCCAGAATGCCAGCAGCTTGTTTCTTTATCTTTCTAATAATCTCCTCATGATTTTAATTTCTACTTCATTGTTTTGTTCTTATGAACATAGGAAGATGACAGTGGATGCCCAGGAGTGGTGCAGTACAGTGCAAGCCACAGGAATGCACAGATAAGCACTGGAAAAGTCCTGACCTCTTTATCTTACTATAAAAGTAGGTAGTGATGTATACCCCAGTAAAGAAAACACTTCATTCATTCATTCATTCATTCATTCATTCATTCATTCATTCATTCATTCATTCATTCATTCATTCATTCACCAATTACTTGTTTAAACAAGTTCAGGGATACAGGGCAGTCAAAACCTCTCCTGGCACATTGTGGCACAAGGCAGAGAATCTAATCACAAGATACACACATGCACAGACACACACACTCAACTTGCACATTCTAACTCATACATGGTTTGCACATCTATGAGAATTTTGGTGGATTACCAGCTAACCTACAGCTTCTTGAGCTGTCTAATTTGTGGGAGCTGTTTAGCCACCACTGTTTTGGTGCATGTTCTTTTGATGAAGTTTCCTTATGTAGAATTTTCCTTGGTTAAATTTGCTAACTAGATAAATGCAGGTGTGGAAATGTTCATACAATGCCCACAAGGAAGAATGAGTATATACCAATGAACACGTGTTCTTATCTTTGTACCACTGAACATGTATTCTTAGCTTTGTGCCACTTAACACATGTTCTTAGGTTTGTACCACTGAACATATTTCTTAGCTTCATACCACTGAACACACATTCTTAGCTTTGTACCACTGAGCACTCACTCTTAGCTTTGTACCACTGAACACACATTCATAGCTTTGTACCTCTGAACACACATTCTTAGCTTTGTACCACTGAGCAAGTGTTCTTAGCCTTGTATGATGTATTTGCTTGTCATGTAAGTCACTGTGTGCTTTATGCTGTGTAGACAGATTTTAGGGGACATACAATTTATGTTTTCCATTTATCTTCCAATGATGTGACTAGTTTCTGCAGTGAGGGTCAAAGCTCACTGGGACATTGTTTCAGAGCATGCTCAAGACGCATTGGTCATTGAGGAGCATGATGCCTCAGATTCCATGCTGGAATTTAGAGGTGCCAATGAAGTATTCTCTTTCCTTCTTGAAGGTATGGATTGATGTGATGAGTTTAACTGAGACAGGAAGTATTTGAGATGCATAGCTGTCATATTTCATGCTATGGTTGATTATTGCTAATGCCAAGTGTCTGCTTGTATTTAGGTTACTACGGGGTACTCTAAGTAAAGGGTTTCAAAAAAGGAGTGTAGCAAGCACATTCCATTTTGTACTCACAAGCACTTAGTGCTACCCCCTTTGACACTGTCACTTAAAAACTGACACATCTCTCAAAATGCTGCCTCCCAAACACTTAATAAATGTAAGTAACATTTTCAGCTGTCCCCCCCTAAAACTATTAAAGATATTGGCTTTAGATTAACAATATTGCATCTGTTGTTAAAGGCATTCATTTAGTCAATTGTAGACATAATATGACCTGAAAAAAAAATCCATTTGGATGGGATGCTCAGGAAAAAATGTACTCAGCAGAGTACAAAGAGTATACCTGGCTACACCCTTGTTTCAAATAATAAGGGGTCCTTTAAATCAGGCATATTTATCCTCTAAGATGAGAGGATAACGAGATGGGAGTTATAAGACAAATTTGAAGCTCACTAATTCTCTTTGTGGGGAATCTTTGTGCCATCTTTAATTACACAGTTATGTGAAGAAGATAGATAACACCTAACTAGAGCCTGTACGTAAGTAAGTATTGCTCTAGAGACCTAAACCTATTCTACCTCATCAACAACAGTAAATGGTGTGTCGGGTATCTAACCAAAAGTATGCTTCATTTTTTACATATCAACCAGAACACTTCCCCTAACAACCTTTAAAGCCATTCTAGATGGCTAGATGGGTGATATGAAATATTCATCTAGGAAATGTGGAGAAAATCTACTTAATAAGGATCTCTACTTGTCTCCCACTAACAGTAACATAACTATAATTGGGGGATGTGACTGACCTTCATTTCTCCTGTGTGGTAAGAACTGAGTAACCTACAAATAAGGTATGATATTCTATAACTGGTTTGATAATGGCTGTATATAAGGGAGTAATTACCATCCTGACATAACTTTCAACCTCACAGAGGATCAGATGGGCAACTCAAAATACTATGAGGATGGTAGCGGCCACATTGGTATCAGATCAAAGGTTATTGTCTAATAGGACTTTAAGTCTTTTACTATTTTGCTAATTTTTAGTTGTTGCCCATTGATAGTATAAATCTGACAGGTGGGGGAATTGACAAATGCCAGAATCCTTTTCTTTTGTCTCTCTGCAGCTGACAATCAGTTCATTTCCTTATTCACCAGGATTACTGAACTCACCTTATCCTCCCACAGGCTCTATCTGACCCATGTCTGGGGTCAGTGAGAAGACTGAGGACTCTAGTGCAACATCCTTCTACTGCAGAGAGCATTTTTGTTTTATGCTTTTAAGTTCCCCTCCCACTGTGCACACTCATTGACCTCCTCGGATAAATGTGCAATGGGGATGTGCTGGTATACTGTCCTGTATCCACAGTGACTCAGCTAATGTCTGCTGCCTATTTCCCTACGGACAACACCCCTCCTTACATGTCCACATCCGCTATCAGGGATCAATCACTTGGTGCTCCCAAGTGCATACCACCCTGCCCTGGATGGGCACACACATAGTTCCCTGCCACTGTTTTAGATGCCCAAGTCACTGATCAAACCTGGGTCACAGGGCCCATTGTCAGGGCTTTATTCATGTACAGCATGGGCTGGTGATGTCAAATGTCAGAATGTTTCATTTTTGACATTAAAGGCAAGGTAATTTCTACTACATCATTTATGCATAATGTTAAGTGACAACTCCTCTTTTCACTGCTGTTCATAATGGAATGCAAAACTGAAGGTGTATTGGGATGAAATTCAGTACAGATAAGACAGTTGTAATGGCAGCAAAGGGAGGGGGGGGGTCAGAAGAAGCTGAAAATTGATATATAAGGTAAAATACTGAAACAGATTAACAGCTTTAGGTATCTTGGAGGGTGGTTGATAAGGAAGTCAAAGCTAGAAACAGAGGGGCTGCAGCCAACTAGCTAAGAGTGTCAAGGGTAGTGTATGACAGAAGAATGCTAAAGAAGTTGAAAAGGTGTACAAAAAAGTGGTATGACCAGTACTACTGTATAATACATTAACCTGGGCGGTAAAGGCAGAGCAATTGAGGAAGCTAGAGGTGATAGAGATGAAATGCCTGAGAATGGTGGTAGGATACACACTCTGGGACAGACAAAGAAATAGGGACATCAGAGCAGAGACCAAAGTAGCTCCAATTACAGAGAAGGCCAAAGAAAACAGATTTATTTTATTTTTATTTAATTTTATTTTA
Source organism: Protopterus annectens (assembly GCF_019279795.1). Lineage (NCBI taxonomy): Eukaryota > Metazoa > Chordata > Ceratodontiformes > Protopteridae > Protopterus > Protopterus annectens. The sequence continues at coordinate 1,937,098,617 of NC_056731.1, forward strand.
TTAGTATTTGTTAACCAGGGTAGTGCACTGATCTCCATGGGCCTTTTTCAGGCTCAGCCCGGAAGCGCTGTCTGGTTAAGTGACTTGTTCAGAGTCAGACGGTTAGACAATGGAGTCAGAGGGATTCAAACCTTGGACTACTGGATCACAGGAAGCAGCTAGTTAACAGCTCCTTAATCCACTTTGTCAACTACCAGACAACAGTGATTCAGACACATGTGCGAAAAAAGTCGAAGACAGTCTGGTGAAAAAGATTTGAGACAGACAGGAAGAAGTGGAAATGAGAGAGTCCAGCAAAGTGATGGCTTGATTGTGTGACAGCAGACCTGCCTGTTGAAGAAGGTAAGAGAGTAGCATTGAATTGAAAGAAATGGCGAGAGTTGACACGACACTCTGACCCCATATAAAAAATGGGAAAATGTGGCTGATGATGATGTTATGTGAATGGAGGTGGTGTCAGCAGGTTTAAGGACAAAACCTAGAGTTTTGTAGTGATTTCAAGACACAGTTGCCAAGAGTCCAAATATTTAGAGCAATCCCTTCAACTAAATAATTTTATTTCTAAAAACTAACTAAATCCAGTTCAAAATACTCCTTATTCAAAAAGAGACTTCCTGCTGATAATTCCTTTTATAGGTTTTACTGAGATATGAGCTTTCATCATTGTAGACTTCTTCAGATCTAGTAATCATCTGATGAATCTGAAGTTAATTCAACATCCATATTATGATGCTTATAGTGTCCTATTTAGTATTTCAATTTTTCTATTTTTATTATATTTTTAAACAATACTAGTTTTCTCTTATTTTGGTTTACCATGTCATTTTATAAAGTTATCTTTCGCTTAAAGTACTTTCAAAATGTTTTGTTTTATTTTATTTTTTTTTTTGCTACACAGAGATTCACAATGAGATAAATGTTTTCCTTCCAGCTCAGGCATATCTTTTCTCTGCACAACCTACTGGTAATTCCTTAAACTCTGTGGTGTAAGCACGGAAACCTATGGATTCCGACACCATCCATTTGTACTATGTTGTGTTGATTTTACGGATATTTTTTAATTCATGTTTCCTAACAAAACTGTTAAAAATGGTTTACTATTACAATCAAAAAATGCATTAAGACATTTTAAAAATAATTGGATGTGTGTTTCTAACATAACATTTTATCTTATTAACTTTATGCGATTTAAAGAAAAATGATTACACACCCTATTTCAGAATCTGAAATTCCCCTTTAAGAGTCTCTGCATATTAAGAAGGGAAATGCTGGCAACATTACGAAATCGACAAGACAAGTTCAGTAAATGAGTAGTGTGGCGTTTGATGTTTTAGTTAAGAGAATAATACCGCTACAAAGGGCTTTGTGTAGGATTTTAAAAACTGGTATGTTATGGTCAAGTAATGTAAGAAATGCATTTTCACCAACATGTAAGGTAAATAGGAAATGTATTTAACTTATAGGTGTCAATAAACATTACCAGAAGGATCGAGAGGTTGATAACTTTATTCCTGGCACAGTGGGAAATATTTATGGAACAGTAAAGTCCCAGAAAGGGAAAGAGTTGTTAACCAGTACTATTTAGAGAAAAGTTGTGAAACTAAAAAAGTATTTGTGTTGTGCAAGGAAAAGAAAATCCAAACGCAAGGGCAGATGTGCAACTGAAGTAGGAGTGGATGGAAAGAGGTTGGAGAAATCATCTACCCATGTTCATGCTCCTGATCCGGTAAAAGTAGAGAAACGTAAAGTTAGGGAAGGCATTAAAAGATGGGCCGAACATTTTACGGAGGATCCTTGCAAAATGGTTTCAGAGGTTTTTGCTAGTACATCAACTAGTGCTATAAATATGTTGCCTAATACACTGGCACTGAAGCAGTGTGTTAGCAGGTTGAGACAGAAGAAAAGGCAGAGATTGTTTTCAGACCTGGAGACTTTATATGGTCTTACACCTGAAAAGATTTCTATTAAAAATGGTAATTTTATGATAGCCCATACTGCAACATCTGAGTTTAGTGTTAATAGTGCAATAATTTCAACTGGCAGTAATTTGAGAATGATGTGTTCAGCTGATTATTTTATCCTTGATGGTACATTCCCTATAAGAACTAGGAAGTGTAAACAAGTAAATACAATTCACTGCTGTTTAGACGGTAGTATTGTACAAACAATTATTCCAGTAGTTTATGGCATTTTACATTAAAAACGCAGGAATGTTACAATCAGTTTTGGGAATGTGTGCTTCATTAATGTTCACAATATGGATTATCTTTACAACTGAAAATAGTACTGAGTGATTTTGAGAAAGGAGCAATTAATGCTATCAAATGGCACTTGCCAAATAGTACTGCAAAGAGTTGCTGGTTTCATTTATGTCAAATATTATGAAGTCAAATTCAGAAATTACATTTCGTTTCTCACTTTGGCAGTAGTACTCAGTTTGCTATGCTGTGCAAAGAAATTCCTGCATTAGCCTTTGTGGTACCAGATGATATACTTAGCACATTTTCTGAAATAGAGATTGATATGCCTGCTATAGGAAAACCTTTGGGCACTTTTTTAAGGAAAACTATATTCTCAGTAAACCAGAATGGTATAGGATAAGAAGTTCTACTTCAGAAATACTTGCTCCATTGTTTGAGATCAGTTTTTGGAATCAGTGTGATACCTGTACATTAGGTTATCCCCGTAGTCAAAATGCGGTAGAAGGCTGGCATAGATGTCTACAAAGCTTAATGGGAAAAAGAAGATATTTCTGTCAGATGTATTGCATCCCATTCAACTTGAACAAAATCATGTAGAGGATTTAAAAAGCAGGCTATAATGAGCTGTTTGCCTTCTTCTCCAAAGAGATGACATTTAGTGGATAAGGAAACCATTTTTGAAAGATTACTATCTCAAAGAGATCAGCTGACATCTTGCAGTTTCCTGCAGTTAGTTGCACAGCATTGCACTTTTTAGGACCACCATTTAACATTTAAAAAAGCATTTAGGGAAAAATAGACGACCATGGATAAATTTTAGTCATGTTTGTTTAATGAAATAATATTTATTATAAAGGACATGAATGTTTACTTTAATAATATGTCTAAGAACTATGCATTGTACATATTACACTTTTACAATACTATTATCAACTTCCACTGTCAATATAACGTATAAATGGTTCACACTTTGGTGAAAACATAGGGATGAAAAAGAAGAAAAAAAAATCATTACGAATGCACTGTGGGATTTGTTATTGTAACAAAAAGTAAATTAGACACTTAAAGAACATGTCAACAGTTCAAATTACCAGTTCATTCACAATGTAAATAACTTTGGAAAATATCCGTTCTATGATTATAGCAATTAAAAATATTGGATTCAATATTTATTTTTGACATTTTGATTAAAATGTATTCTTACATTCCACTTTTTAATAGTAAACTGTTAGAAACATGTACTGTTGCTGTTATGGATGTTTCTTCAATGATACTTCTTAACAAAGGTATTCTCACTACTAGCTCAATATACTAAGGATCTGTACTGACAGCGGCCTGCCAGTGGAACCTAAGGTTTTCTGATATCTTCCATAAGCTGTTCAATTGTTACTTGTTGTAATATTGTCATGTGAAATGTATGCAGACTCCTGTGACATGATGCTGTTGTCTTTGGACCTCCATTCAACCTATATGTAGTGTGAGGGAGCTCTAATCCCATTCATGAACTCTAAAAATATCGCAAGTTATGTTGATTTTACAAATGCTATGTATGAAGGCATTGTTGTTACTTTTTCATATGTCATGTTAGTATTTGTCATAGACACTGTTATATAGACCTTTGCATTACACAGGAATGCTTTTTGCTTATGTTGACATACGCCGTCCACAGAATCAGATGTATAAATGGGCTCACACAGGAATATTATCATGGGCATATCACTGTCTGTCAGATGGCCAGCTGTCCTAGGGTGACAATTTCTCCCCTCATCAATGGTCTCCAGCAACATGGAGCGAGATTCCTAGGTCATTCTTGCAATACAATTTGGCGACATGAAATCTGAACCGACCTCAACAACAGGATAAATGCAGTTGGAGGCCACATCCAATCCCATCATGCCTGTAGATGATGCAGCTCATACATGATCCTTCATGCATCCAACAGATTGAGATGTTAGGATTAAGGGATGCCACCAGTGGTGGACCACCACTGATTCCCCCTGATGGCATCACAATATTTCTGGCCTGACTGCAAACAGCAAGAGGGGAATGACACATCCCCAGGAGTGGGATTCAGTCTGAAGTTCAAGGCCAAACCTATATGTCTTTCTTTCCATTACATGGTTGGATATAGAGAGATGATGAGGTGCATATTGCTGTAGCATGCAAATTCATGTATTGTTTTTGAAATACAGCAGCAGAACTGAGCTGTGCACATGTATCCACACAGGGTGAAGATGATGAACGTAAGTCTGATGACATGTATTCTTTCAAATGAAGTATATACAGAGCAGTTCAAACAACTTGTGTAATGCTGTTTGTTTTAATATTCATAGGTCCATCTGCTTTGGGACTAAACAAGGGAATGGCAGGTAAGTGTCTCCATACTGTTACTGTGACCATTACCTGTTATTGCCTCAGCCTAATTTCATGCCACTGCTGTTTACTGTCATATTGTTATTTCAATAACATTGTACACTACAGGTACATCCAGTGGGGGCCCGAGCTATGCAGGTTCAAGTTCAGACAGACCAGGTATGTTACAGCAAAATTGTCATTGCTTGCAGCAATGTGTAGCACACGTGTTCTGCAGCCCCTGTTACTATGCTGTATATGTGTTGCTCAAAGTATTGGTTTGCTAAAGACATGATTGTGTTGTCTTTCTCTTTACTTTCCCAATGCAGGATGCACAGTACAATTCATAACCTCTCCACAGCAGGAGTCTGTCAATGTAAGCTGTTAACTATGTTTCATGCATGCAAAAAAGACCAGATGGCTTAGTGGTTAAGGTCTTCGCCACCCATGCACAAGGTACAAGGTTCGATCCTGACCTCTGACCAATGCCTGTTTGGAGTTTGCATGTTCTCTCTGTGGGGTTTCTCCCATGTACGAAAAACATGAGTGCTTCCATCTCAAACTCACCAATGAGTGGAACTGTGGGCAGCAACACAGACTCTACATGGTGCCCTGTAGGGGGAAGAGTTGTACAGACCAACCACTTAAGGCATCTACTGTGGTGCACAGTATCCTCAAGACTGCTCACTGTGGCACGGCTAGCCATTTGATTTTACAAATGCTATGTATAAAATATGGCTCTAGATGATTCGGTCATGTTAACTAATGTTGCCAAAAATGGACATGGGTAGTTACCAGTGATAAGTGGGTTGAGGACTTGGCCTACTCTGACCCATGCCAGGGACCTTTGCTAACAGGGGGAGGGGTATATGTGCCCCTATTCACCAGTGTGTGCCCACCATAAAGCCCAGCAGCCCTGGGTCAATAAGCTACTGTCTGGCTAGTGTCTAGTTGACCAGCCTGGGTTACCTGGGATAGCTCTGTTGAGCAAAAGCTGGACATAAAACCAACCAACCTGCCAAACATGAACTGGAATTGCTACGCTTAATGTAGGTTCTTTGACAGGATGTAGCTTGGAAGTGGATGACATGATGATACAGAGGAGGCTGGGCATCCTATGTATCAAGGAGAGGAGATGGAAGGGCAGTGCAGCAAAGCCACTTGGCTTGGGATCCAGAGTCTACTACTCAGGTGGAGGGTAGGCTAGAAATGGTGTAGGAATTGTAGTGAGAGAGAGGCTTCAGAAAGCAGTAAGGGATATCATCAGAATTAATGACAGACTCATGGTAGTCAGACTCCAGTGCAGTGATAGGGCAGTATTCATAATCTCAGCCTATGTCCCACAGCAGGGTTGTGATAGTGAAGAAAAGAGTGCATTCAGACAGCAGTTGCAGGACCTACCAGATAAAGCAGGACAACATGAATTGGTATTGATAATGGGTGAATTGAAGGCACATATTGGGACAGAGAGAAGAGGATATGAGGACTGCCTGGGTCCACATGGATGGGGTAAAAGGAATAAAGAAGGAGAAGCCATTCTAGACTTCTGTCTGGCAAATGGCTTGATAGCAGCCAACACATGGTTCGGAAAGGGAGACAGTCACAAGATCACATACAAGAGTAGTCAACATGCATCTCAGGTAGACTTCCTCCTAGTAAAAAAAAGGCACTGGGGTAGAATTCATCATTGCAAAGTCAACCCCAGTGAAGCAGTCAGCCCACAGCATAAACCACTAGTTGCCACAATCAGCTGCAAGCAGTGGTCAGAGAATACTCTAAGGTCAACAGAGACCAGGCTGAAGACCTGGAAGTTGACTGGAGAGAAAGTACAGCAGTTCAAGGAATTACTCAGGGCTCTAGCACCCCAAGAAGAGGAGGAAATAGGTGGAGTTGGAGAAGAATGACAGCACCTAAAAACAGCATGTGTTAGGACTACAAAAAAGGTATGTGGCTGAGCCAGGTATGGAAATAAGGTACATAAGGAAAGCTGGTGTCGGAATGCAGAAGTCCAGGAAGTCACCAAATGAAAAAAGGAGTGCAGGAAGAAGTGGGAGACAGAAAAGACTGACCAGGTTAGGAAGGACTACTGGTTGCCTAACAAAGAAGCTAAGAAAGAAGTTGCAATAGCAAAGAATAGGGCATCAGAGGCATTGGACCAACTTCTGGAAAGTGACTCAGTAAGGGGCACAAAGAAACTATATCAGGTTGCAAGGCAAAGACAGAAAGATAAACAAGATAGTCAGACACCCTTCATAAGGGATGTCAGCAACAACCTGCTCACCAACCCAGAGGACATCAAAGGCAGATGGAAGAGGTATTTCCAGCATCTTCTGAATGAAGAAAACCCCACAGAAGCTGTACTGCCCCAGAAACAGCCTACAATGAAAGAAGAAGAGGAGCCCACCCTAGAAGAAGTAAGAACAGCACTAAGGAAGATGAAGTCAGGGAAAGCAACAGGCTCAGATGAGGTCACAGCAGCTATGATAAAGATGCTGGGTGAGATAGAGGAGAAATGGCTCCTGAGGGTACTAATAGCAGTGTGGAGGGAAAGGAGTATCCCAGATGACTAAGCATACTCGTGCAAGTGTACAAGAACAAAGGGGACATCCACAACTGTGGGCAGTACAGAGGCATCAAACTCCTATCACATTGCATGAAAGCTCTGGAGACGGTGATTGGCAAATGGATACGTAGAGTAGTAGAATGTAAGATGGGAGATCAGCAGTTTGGATTCAGATCAGGCTGCAGCACAAGTGACCCAATGTTTGCATTGAGACAGATACTTGAGAAGAAGCTAGAGACGAGGAGACAGTCCAGTTGGGCATTCCTAGACTTGGAGAAAGCATATGACAAGGTCCCAAGAAAGCTGATCTGGGCAGTACTGCAGTGGTTGGAAGTCCCAGAAACATTGGTAGAATTAGTGCAGGCTATGTACAAGGACCCAATGACTCAAGTACGAACAGTGTTTGGCCTCAAAGCGGGGTTCCCAGTGGGTGTGGGTGTACATCATGGTTCAGCTCTGAGCCCACTGCTGTTCATACTGGTGATGGACTACATTAGCAAACAGGTTGGAGGGGACAGATCAACAAAGCTGCTGTATGCAGCAATGTGGCAGTACAGGCAGACTCTGAGCTAGAACTTCAGTGAAGGATAGGTGAATGGAATGCAAATCTGAAGGCACATGGGATGAAACTAAGCACAGATAAGATGGTGGTAATGGCAGCAAACTGGAGAAATCAGAAGTAGCTGAAAATAGAGATAGAAGGGAAGGTAGTGGAACAGGTAAACAGCTTCAAGTATCTGGGAGAAGTAGTTAAGAAGAAGGGTAGTCTGAATGAAGAGATCAAAGCTAGAATCAGAGGGGCTGCAACCAACTGGCATAGAGTATCAGGTGTAGTCTATGACAGAAGAATTACAAAGAAGCTGAAAAGTAAGGTGTACAAGACAGTAGTGCGACCAGTACTACTGTATGCTACAGAAACCTGGGCAGTAAAGGCAGAACAGTTGAAGAAGCTAGAGGTGATGGAAATGAAGTGCCTGAGAAAGGTGATAGGATGCACACTGTGGGACAGACGAAGGAATGAGGACATAAGAGCGGAAGCCAAAGTAGCTCCAATTGCAGAAAAGATCAAAGAGAACAGATTATGGTGGTTTGGGCACTTGTGTAGAAAAGCAGAAGATAATCTGGTGAGAAAGATTTGGGACAGACAGGAAGAAAGTAAGAGGAAGAGAGGACATCCAGCAAAGAGGTGGATGGATCGTGTGAAAGAAGATCTGCAACAGTCAAGCATGAGTGTTGAAGAAGGCAAGAGTGTGGCACTGAATCGAGAGAGCTGGCAACAGTTAACATGATACCTTGACCCAATGGGAAAAAGGGGGCTGATGATGATGATTGCTGTTAATCCTGTTCTTGTCCACCATTGATACAGTATCCTTCTTCACATTCCTAGGCTAGTGTTTATCAATCTCATCACGTGCACATATGAGTGGTGTGTATATTTCAAACCTTCTGTATGTTTTAGCTATGTTCACCTGGTTAATGGTGGCAATGATGTGATCACTAATGCTGTTTTTTTCCCTACAATAAATGCTCATCCCTCTTCAACAGAGCCATCTTCCCATGAGGGGCTGTAATGTGTGTGTGTGTGTGTGTGTGTGTGTGTGTGTGTGTGTGTGTGTGTGTGTGTGTGTGTGTGTCTGTGTGTGTGAGTGTGTGTGTGTGTGTGTGTGTGTGTGTGTGTGTGTGTGTGTGTGTGTGTGTGTGTGTGTGTGTGCATGTGTGTGTGCATGTGTGCATTTGTATTCCTCACATATGTCATGTATGTTGACCTTGTAACCTTGTAACCAAATTATATACACCATGTATGTAGATTTTGTGAAACATACATCAGGTAGACCTCATGTAAAATCATTATTATTTGTAACATTGTAGTGGAATATATATATATATATATATATATATATATATATATATATATATATATATATATATATATGTGTGTGTGTGTGTGTGTGTGTGTGTCATATGCTTTTGATGCCATCCATCATGTGATGTAAGCACATTATCCTGATCTGTGTCTTTATGTCTTGTAGCACATCAACGAACTGTATCATCCATCAGCCCATCTAGTGATGGCAACGTGGTTTCAGATGTGTCTCAGCATGGTATTTTGGCCCCTGGCACACAGGACCTTGATGTGTTGGGAGAGTCCATCCAAGATGTTGACAGTAATGATACTGCAGCTGTAGCCTCAGATGCAAAAATTCAACTTGTCTAGCCACTTGGAGGATGATGGCACATTGGATGTTGAACAGGGTGAGGCCAATAAATGACAGACTCTAGTTGAGACCGATGCTATTGGCAGTTCCCCACAACAACCTGAAACAGGACATCACTGTAGACGTAGGCAAGCAGATGTTATGCATGGCCTGGTGTCAGAAGATGTCTGCCCCCTGCTGCATGCAAATGAATGGTCACAGCAACAGCATTGGACAGATGTCCATGCACTTGCATGTGTCAAAGATTATGTGGTACACCAGCTATTAGTGATGCATGAAGGACAAGAGCACAGACATGGTGAAATAATGGCTGCATTGGCCGCTCAGAATGAGAGTCCGCTAACTGTGGCATGGTTGATAGAAACCTGGCCTCTATGGTACTGCAACTGTGTTGTACAACCAGCAGGATTCTGCATTCCCTCTCTATGCTTAGCAGATTGCAGTATGGTTGATGCAGGCCACATGTCCACAGAACCACAATTGCCACTGAGTATCAGTGTCTGTGTTCCAGCTTGCACAGAGTTCAACTGCTGGCCCATCTGCTGTGGTCCCACCAGTCACAGGAAGGCCTGCAACTCACAGCCATGGTCTTTCACCTCAACATGGTGTTTTCATCTCATCAGTCTCCTCTGTGGAGCAACCAGAGCAACATGTGTTATTATATTGTAGAGACAGGAATGGGTAACACTGATATGTGTCCCTTATTGTTTTCCATACAATGATACAACAATCAGAGTGTGTCTGCATACCTGTGCCAGTTGTGCCCTGAGCTGATGATCCCTGTTGTGACACATTTGCATATGTTTGTGACAAAACGGAAATACTGACAGCCCAGCAAGCTGGAATTTTATACGTAATTCTATGTTATTTGTGAATATTCATATGATTTATACAGAAGTGTATGTAAAGTACTGAGCTAAAATGTAACCACAGAATGCCCTATTGGAATAGAACAGGAATGTACCTATACTATTGTGACCATTTAGATGTATATGTTTAATGGAAACTGGAATACTGGAGGTTAACTTAAAAAAATTTAGAGACTGTAGTTCAAATTAAATTGTCTCATAATCATGTAGTAAAAGAGATGTTATTTCCCAGTTTCAGTGCAGTAGCAGACACAATGTCTAGAGCTGGAAGTTGTTTGCATTGTCTTTAATTAAGGCTGGTCTGTTTATAGAAACATTTAAGGTCTTAGAGTACTTACCTGTAGCTATTTGGTGACACTGTACAGGCCATTCCTCAAAAGCCTTGCTCTTGGTCATACTACCACATGGATTAATAGTAACATTACAAAGTAGGATTGGATACTGTTTGTTAAGGGCCTTAAAGTAGTTGATAAGTAGTGGCTGGTGGCAGTTGGACCTACCTTATAGTCTGGGCAAAAGGGGGCATAGCTAGTAAACCCGTGCCAGCCTTTCCCAGGTGTGTGTTTGTGTTTGTGTTGAAATCAAATCTCAAAGCATGTGTGTGTCAACTACTTGGGCAGGGACACAAAGCACTGGTTGGACAGAAAGGTTACTGAAGATCTTGGTTTGGCCACTCAGCTGAGATCTCAACACTATAGCTGTACCAGTAGGGAGTCTTAATGGGGGTCTGGAGAAAGTGGGAGAAACCAGCCCCAGACTGACTGTGATCTCTGTGTGTTCTTAAGGAAAATTGCACTTTACTGTGTGTGTACTTGTCATCCTCCCAGTGTGTACATTCCCCACTGTTGCCAGTGGTGAGGATTGAGGCTCCTTGATTACTGGGCCAGTGCAGGGGTGTCACAATGTTCATGTTGCAATATATTGTGTTTATGAATATGGTGTTATGTCTGATGCTCACTGTGTAAATCTAGTGGATAATTGCCATTAGATGCAATCTGTGCTGCTGTGGTAGGGCAACTACTTAACATCAATGTTAAATCTGTGTACTCATGTATGTGTGGCTTGCCATGACTTAGAGTCAGATGCTGCCATGTTGCCTGGGCCTGCATTTGTGGTCACTCTGCGTTGCCTACACCTGTGTCTTCTGCCAACTTTGTCTTCCTGCTCCTCCTCATATACATGTGGGATGTCTTCTTCAGATATCTGAGGCTCTGGGCATAGTTCACCCACAGCTGCAGCTGGAAGACTGCCATGTGTTCTAGTTAGCATGTTTTGTTATCATCTGTGCTACCATCTCAGGTATGAAATGTAGTGCAGTCTGGATGTGCCCAGACATCTGAACGTAGCTTTCAGAGCACTGATCTCATGGTCTATGGTGTTTCTGGTTGTTGCGTGTGTTCTGTTGTAGGCCTTCTGTGCAAGGTTGGATAGTTTCCGGTATGGTGAACAAGGTAAGGAACAAGGTAACCACAGTCATCTGTTGTGAGGAATGAAAACACATTTGGTCAGACTGGATATAGTTGTGAGGGGTATCCTTTGCTTACATCCTAGCTGTGCTCCTGTACTTACCTAGTAATAGTTCCTCAAGTGTTTCACCTTACTGGAATGCAGCCCTCAGTCCACTTTCCCTCCATATGCCAGCACCATGGACACTTAAACGCTATGTTGATATGATGTTTGTTATGCTTCAATCTGCTACACACACAACTTGGCAGTTGATGGATGGTCAGCCCTTTCTATTTATGTATCGGTCTGCTTCAGGATGTACTGGTATCTTGACAGGTATGTGTGTGCAATCTATTGCACAGAGTACAACAAGGACATTTGCAATGCTATAAAATATGTGCATTGCAGTTCTCCACCCCATGGATGTGGATGGAAAGTGTGTGTAGTTATCCATCTTGCTGCACATTGCTTCCAGGAATTTTGCCAGGATACAGCTGGCAGCTGTGATACTCCCACAGCATCCATCATTTGTCTCTAGAATGTCCCAGATACATTTTGGTTTCAAGGGAGATGGGGGTTTCCTCACAGGGACTGCACAGACAAGTGTGGGGCACACATGTTGCAGCTAGCCTGCACCAGTTGCCTGTCTAGCCAGTATCTGCCAATTATTTGCTGGTCTGACAACTGATATAGTTGCAGCCTTGCTCTGACTCTAGCTGGCTGCATTTTATGGTGCACAGCCTCATTTATGGCTTGTATCACTGCAGCCTGTTGAAGTTCATTAACATCAGGTTGCATTTTCATATATTTTTTTGATCTTTTGCTACAGATTTTACCAAAATCCATAGTATTTACTTTAATTTCTTGGGGGTCTTTAAAGTATACACCAAGATTTTCAGAAACAAAGTTGGTGTGGCAGTTTGTCACATTTAAGTTGCGTTGTGTGCGCACTATATATTTTGAAATACTACTGGCATGCTCAGAATCCTTAATTATCCTATGCTGAATATTTAAGTGCTTGGACTGCCTTCAGCGTATCTGGTAAAATCGTGTCTGAAGCAGGTGCGCCAATGTTTTCCTTCAGCATGCTGTGCTATCTACAAATAACTACCACAAGCTTTATGGAATCAGGCCCTGTGTGTCTGCCAGTCACCTGGTAGGTAGACTTATCAAAATGACCCTTTGCAATCACTATCAGAGCTCACTGAGCAAAAGGGCAGAAAAATGTAGAACAATACAGTGAACCTTACAGAAATGATCAAGTCAGTGTGGAGCTTGACACAAAGATCCAGTATAAAACAATATAAACTGAATTAATTATTAACACTATATACAAATGGGGAGACTGATTTTCAGGTTGATATGAACAGATTGTGGAAGTTTTACAAGAAAACATTGATCAATAATTTTTACAATAGACATTAATATGTGCAGATGGTACTTTAGATGATGAGTACCATTGTCTGCATTATAATAATTTACTACCTACTTAGGCAAATGAGTTGGATTTTTTGCTGTAGTTACTTCACATAATGAAAGAATTTAAGCTGGTCATTTCTGGTAGGCATTATAATGTGCTTTATAATTTTAGCATATGTTACATTGCAAAAATCATCTCTTTGGTGTAGACTTGAATGTTTCCATGACTTGGACAGTTGCACTACAAATCAATTCCTACATGCTGCAGAGGAGCAAGAGCCATAGCTGTTTCAAACATTTATTTACATTTAAAAATTGTATTTTTATGCATTTTTCTTGTTAACTGTAGTTATACAATACATATGAATTGTAACATAATCTGTCCTTGTTAACTGTAGTTATACAATACATATGAATTGTAACATAATCTGTCCTTGTTAACTGTAGTTATATAATACATATGAATTGTAACATAATCTGTCCTTGTTAACTGTAGTTATACAATACATATGAATTGTAACATAATCTGTCCTTGTTAACTGTAGTTATACAATACATATGAATTGTAACATAATCTGTCCTTGTTAACTGTAGTTATACAATACATATGAATTGTAACATAATCTGTCCTTGTTAACTGTAGTTATACAATACATATGAATTGTAACATAATCTGTCCTTGTTAACTGTAGTTATACAATACATATGAATTGTAACATAATCTGTCCTTGTTAACTGTAGTTATACAATACATATGAATTGTAACATAATCTGTCCGTGTTAACTGTAGTTATACAATACATATGAATTATAACATAATCTGTTCTTGTTAACTGTAGTTATACAATACATATGAATTGTAACATAATCTGTCCTTGTTAACTGTAGTTATACAATACATATGAATTGTAACATAATATGTCCTTGTTAACTGTAGTTATACAATACATATGAATTGTAGCATAATCTGTTCTTGTTAACTGCAGTTCTGCAGTTAACTGTTTTCTTCCTTGTTTAGGGGAGCTGCATATGTCTGTGATATTGTGGCTCCACCAGTAACAGGGTATGCAAGCTTGTCCTCCACAGACGCAGTCTGTTTTAAAATACATATATTTAATCCTGAGCATCTTAAAAAGACAATTAAAAGATTTCAATATGGCTGCAAAGGGTATCACATCAGATTGTTTTATCTTCTTGCTAATGTTGGCAGTAAAGCATTTTACTGATGTGATGTTCAGGAAGAAATTAAAATAGCTTTAAACTACAATAACAGGCCTAGGGGTACTCATCAAACAAAGACCTTTGTGTAAGCAATGCATTTTATAGCTTGTAATAGGCTTGTGTTCTACTCAAATTTTAAAGTGTTCAATCTGTTTCATAAAAGGTGCTTGAAATGTAAGCATATCCAAGATATATTTAGATTGTTATAACAGTCCATTACTGTAATACTGGGATTTTTTTTTTAAGAAAAAAAAAGCTACATGACAAAGTACTGCTATTTGTGACAGCAGAAGTACCTGTCAGTTTTGAGAAATTAAAACAATCTGTATATAGTTTCCCTTTCCGTCATCAACTGAGGGTGCTCTGCTGTGGATAATGCAAGTGCTGCCAGAATCCCCTATTAAAGTGCCTCACAGCATTCATATTTGACACATATCTGAAACACTTACAAGGCAGCAGGCAATGACTTTCTTGACCTCCTAAACTCCATATTTCATCATCAGCTGCACAAGTTGGAGATATATTTGTACCTTTCTCAGGTTTCCTTTGTCTATTCCATGCTTTTTTCATATTCTTATTCTTTTAGTTACTTTGCAGCAAGAGTTTTTGGCATGGTTGTGTCACTGCCCTATCACAATGCAAGCTTGGGGGCTGCTGCAGACTTGCACCATAAGCAGGAAGCCCACTTCCTCCAGTCATACAAGTTACTTGCTGATGCAACTTTTAGTCTGTACAAGCTGCAGCAAAGCAGGCAAGGATTAGAAACTCCTATCTGCAACCCC
The DNA here is from genome assembly GCF_019279795.1 of Protopterus annectens. NCBI lineage: Eukaryota > Metazoa > Chordata > Ceratodontiformes > Protopteridae > Protopterus > Protopterus annectens. The sequence goes on from NC_056731.1 coordinate 1,937,113,686, forward strand.
AGACCATAATAAATGTAGACCAGACCATGAAGCTTTCTTCCTTGCCTCTCTGTCCTGTTGTCTCATTGCTAATCATACTCAGCTTGCAAAGGTTATGCACATACGATCTGTTTCATGATGACAGGCAAGCCAGACCAATTCATTCAATAATTTTGATCACAATGTTCAACAGAAAGGATGATTGCATCTACCACCCTGCCTATGAAAAGAAGTTTTCATGCATTACCTACAAGTCAACCATTCTTTAATTTCAAAATGTGTCCTCCTATTCCCCCAGATCTTTTGACCTACCCTTTTAGGTTGCTTTCACTGCAGAGAAACATGCAAATGTTTATTTCATGCCCTACTGCTTATCCGATTCAAGAATATACACAGTAAACGTCTTTAATCTATCCCCATGACGTTTGATGGAGACCCTTCATCATTTTTGCTGTACTTCTCTTAACCATCTCAGTACTTTTATTTTTTATGTAGTGCTGTATCTCTAGACTTGTAAAATGTGCTCTGCTTGTGGTGTCTCCAACTGTCTGCTCAGAAGGATAGATTCTTGTTTTCTAAATATTACACCTCCGTTCATGAAGCTTAGTATTGACAAACCAATTGTATTTTTTTATCATTTGATGTACTTAGTCCAAGATCCCTTTCAATAATGTTTTCTACTATTTTGCCACTAATAGTATTAATTGATTCCACAATTGTTTGACTGACACTTTTTCTTTTTACTACTTTGCACTGAATCTAACCTGCCACATTTCCAGCCATTCCTGTAACTTTTTTAACTGCAAATATACCTTTTTGTGTCTCTTGCAGTGGCATTTACAGAATAGAACAGACTGTGTGTTAACTATATGGCACCTATCTATTAAAACATTTCTTCAGAGCAGAATCCATTTACTATTTAAGCCCTGCCCTCATATTTCCCTCCAGTGTTCAAATCAGAATAGCATATTGGAAACCACAGTAATAATTTGCTTAGTAACCTTTTACATACTACTGTGTCATGTGATAATCTATTTAGGCCACCTTCACAGATCCTCCTAATCTACATATTTGGAACTATTTTGAAAACTACAGGAAATTCATCTGACATGGCTTCTCAGTGTGTATCGGCTCATGATGGTCTGCACCTAAGCTGCTCAGCTCTTCAAACATTTATCAGTAATTTCCCCTGCTTCTGAGGTAGTTAAATTAAGGGGTCTACATTACATCGTCAAACTCACAGGTTAACTGTTAAGTTTGAAACCCAAAAAGTACGAAAACACAGAACAGCAATTTTTTTCTCCCAGGGGAAAAAAAATCGCTGTTCTGGTACAAAAAAAACAAAACACGTACACTTTAAACTTAAACTAATGAAGCCCCCCACATCCCCCCTACTTAATTATACCAACTCAGAGATCACACCACAGTGGAGGAAATAGCAAAGCCGCGAAAACGGCCCACCGATTTTCTTCCCTGGGAAAAAGTCGGTGTTCCGTGGCTTCACTATTTAAGTGTTTCGAACATTTGGGTTCAATATTACAATGTTTGGACTCCTGTGAGTTCGACATTGTAATATAGACCCAAATTAAGGAGCTGAAAGTTTGGTATCCTTTATATTTTTTGTTTTGCAAATATATCTTCCTTTCTCCAATTTTCAGATGCATTATTTGTGTTCCCTGAATTTATTCCAAACGCTAATTAGAATTTTCTTAAAACTCTGAGGTAAAACCTATCAGGTGTTTTCCTTTTTTTTTAGCTTTACGTATTACTCTTTGTTGTTAATTCAATGACAGGACTAATAGGAAACCCAGATGTACCCAGACTGTCTGTGTTAATTCAATGCAGTCTCAGCTGTCCTTTTCTTTTCAAACAAGGCTACAAATGAAAACATTGATGGAAAGATATGAACTATTAAAGAAATATGGCAATGCTGTACATGGCTAATGAGCCAAACAACTCAAATTGTAAGATGGAAAATATTTTGGAGCTTTTTGAAAATGTGTGGCATTCAGATATCCCAGAAATGGATCAGTAAATGATGTCAGAAGGGCATTATGATAGCGCATATACAATAATCACCCAGATGAAAATAAATATATATTTGCTGGAGTGCATTTAACTTGGAATTCTGAGCTAACAAGTTTGTATATGAAACGTGAAGCTTTTTCCGTACAACCAAAGAGGTGAAGTAATTGCCATTGTTAAGGAACATTTCATGGCATGAATAACAAATCCTGCAGGACTTGGATGGTATAAAATGTAAATGGAGACACATATCAAAATTATTTTTTAAGGCAGTTATTGGTCTTCAAAACTGAAAAAAAAAATTGAATGACACATTATTTTAAGAACTGTTTTACTAAGACTGAAATCAAATGTTAATGAGAGGTTATTTTTCTAGTTATTAAACAAGATATAAAAAATGGACACCTTAAATGTTAACAGTCAGTTTTTTGTTTCAAGGAATAACAAACATAAACAGACAACTAGAACGCACTGTAATATGGTTGAGGTACAAAAGATGGCAGACCCCCCTGTGTAATAATCCCTGCATGTATTTAAGTACTGTTTATTGTGGAAATGATCAGATTACATTCGTGTTTTTATTTGTTCTGAAGTCCTTTTTGGACAAATGTACACAGCAATTAAAACAATTTTCAGTAGATACTTTGATGGTTTACACTCATCAACACAGAATTCACTGATATCCTTTACTGAGGTACCACATGCATCTTTATAAAGTGTTGCTTCTAGTCAGTGCCATAACATTTCTTTTGGGGATGATATGGATTTTCTGCCCCTTATTCTGCTTGTCCTAAGCAGAAGATCCACATTTCTGAGATGTGATAATTGTTTGTCTCTTAACTACCTCCTTGTAGTCATAAGTGCATTTTCCTGCTCACCTTTCAGTTCAGTGTTACCACATTTGGCTTTTACAACCCCCTTTTTCCTTTCTTAGTGTAATCTCAGTCACCTAACCACCTTGTTAAGTATCTACCTACTGGTTATTCAGGCAGCTCAAGTGTCGTTACATCCTGCTGTATTCCTTTCTCTGGTTCCCTTCTTTGACTAAAGTTATAGTACACTGGTACTGAACTTAAGTGAACCTGAGGTTTTAGTACCTTCCTCCATTTGCTGCACCAATTTCACTGTTCTTAGATTCAGGTTACTTTTTTACTGCCTGACATAAGTAATTATACTAGCATTATGTGTTAGCATGGTTTTAAACTCATTGTACCATTTAAGTGTGCTTATTGATTTGTTATCTAATTGCTTTCATGTATTAGGCGACTTGTGTAAGACAACTTAAATGTGAATGCATTTTGTCTTGAAGCTTTACTTTCTACACCTGTATTAAAAACATATTTTGTCTAACTAAACAATGTCATCTACAACATATAATTAAATAAATGAACCAGGTCAGCTCTGCAGATGGAAATAGAAAGATTCAAGTTTATGTTTGGCATGGAGTATCATATAAAGAGTAGATGGAGACTTGGGAGGAAAAAAATAATATTCAAAGCTGTAAATGACAATTGCAGCAGCAATCAACATAACAAGCATAAATACAGCAACAAGTGAGCCAACAAGCAAGCTGCAAGCGATTGTTTAGTGGGCACAATATGTGACTGAATGTTGTGTGTCAGAAGGCGGTTCCAGGCAACAGTACAGACTACATGTAGTTCCCCAAGGAATGCAAATAAAGAGAGTAACATTAAAAAGTATTTTTTTAAAATATTTTATGAAGCTTTGTCAATATTTTGATTTGGACAAGATTTCTTATGAACGCTCATTTGTTTTATACTGCTTATGTTGCTGTTAACATTGTAAAAAGTTTGAAAATGTTTTTTCTCAATGTATTTTGTTATTTGACAATGAGTTAAATTGTTCCACCATACTGATCATAATATTTATCTTGCAAATGTTCTTATTTTCAATTAAAAAATAGTTTTGGCACAATACTTATCATTACTTATGTCTAGAGCATTAGAATCATTTACTAACAAGGGCAAAATAACATGAACAGACATATGAAAAATATTTTTTCCCGTCTGGCTTAAACAAACCATTTGAACAGTGTCATAGAGGTGCTCTGTTTCACAGGAATAGGTAGCCTATTCCAAAGACACAGCAGTTGCTGGGAGATACATCTGTCCCTCCAGCATGTCCTATTTAAGTCATAGGCCATATTTAGGTCCCTCAAAAGGGTGGCCCTAGTCCCATTTGATTTACGGATATGCAACAAGTTCATTAGGTATGGGTTTGAGATTGCTCTGTAAGCCAGGCAAAAGTTTCCCCTAAGAAGTCTAAATGATACAGAGTAAAGTGACAGGGACTTTATTCAGTCTGTGTATGGGTCATGCTGGAGTCCCTTGATCTTCTTTGTTAGAAACCTCTGAGGTCCCTCCAGTTGCAGCAGGTGCTTTGTAAGGTACATGCCGAACAGGGTATTATAATCAACTATGGCTAGATTAGTGTCGAGTATAGAGGGGTTATAACCTCTTTTGCTGTCAAGGCATTCCCTTTACTAATCAAGTGTGCCACGTAGAAAGATTTCCTTACTACAGAAGACACATGGTGGTCGAAGTTAAGGTTGTGGTCAACTTGTGATCCCAAGTCCCTTACCACTTCATGAGTACTTAGGGTATTGCTGTTGATTTGATAGTGTGACAGGACATTGTTTGTGCCATAGGGAATGATGATGCATTTCTTTGCATTCAGTTGGAGACCGTGACTAAGACATCAGTAATTGGTCTGTGTAAGACCCTCCTGGAGTACACTGACATCATTTCGGGAGTCAATAATTGCACTCAGTTTGCAGTCATCTGCAAACTTGGTCAGCCACAACACTTTAGTTTTGACCTGAACTTTTGAGAAGTATATACCAAACAGTGGGAGGCCCAGCACTGACCCCTGTGGCACCCCCCCGGTAACAGGTCTGCTGATTGATGTGGAGTCACCTACTTTGACAGTGTGTGTCCATTTTGTGAGACAGTTAGCAACCCATCTTACAACGAAGGGGTTTACATTCAGTTTGCTAAGTTTATCGGCAATGCCTGAGTGTTGGATTGAGTCAAAAGCCTTTAACCAGTCGAGGTATGCTATGTGCACAGATCTGCCCATATCAATGGCCCTGGCCACACATTTGAAAAAATCCACCAGATTTAATAGCCAGGATCCCATTGGGTAGGGTCCAGGGTTTGGAGATCACCTATGTCTTTATTTATGAGGTCTCTCTTTGTTTATTTCTCCAGGTCTTTTGGGTTTCTAATACCATATCAGGAATGGACCCCATTCCTAAGTCAAGGTATAATTAAAGTTCATGAAATTAGTATTGTTTCAATCTTTGATGTTAGCCAGAAGTGCTCTTTGCAGCACCCACAATGTTAACAGATATACACGGATTCCCCAATACGTGCTCGCTCACCTTCAAATGACTAAAGGAAGAAACCTCTCTCCTTTGTAAGAAAATGCTGCCGTTTATTTCCAAACAAGAATAAAAACAGTAGTATATCCACAATTGTCCTAAACTGATGAAACAGTGGTTAAGTGCTTTCACCCGTGTAACGGGCTTCCTCAGAACACTGTATAACAATTTTAAATGCCTTAAATAGATTTTTTGGCACCAAAGATTTTTCAAACTCTTAAAGGGATAATACCCTATTATTGTATCCACCGTAAACATTAACTTGCATATACTAAACCAAATACGATCTACTGATGTTATAATACTATTGAAATTATAGTAATATTAAACAACATTTCCATCTAAACTACAACTCTTTTAACATGTTAAAAATTGTTGTTATAACATCTGAGACCGATAATGTAACTGGTGGTGTGTATTGATGTGATCGTCACCACCAAATGTCATAAACAATTCCTCCCCGTTAATGTCATATCAAAAACATAATAAAAAACATAATAAAAAACATAATAAATAACATTTATCTGCCTCATAATATTGTGTATCTATATTTAAAATCTATATTTGAAAAAACCTAATATTTCCAGATGAAGCACTATAAAATATTGTACTATAAAGTTAATGTCCGTATGTGTTTCCTATAACATTCCGCTTCTTTTTAGCGATCGGACCCAATATATTCATTCTACTGAAATCCACTAAACTATCATAAATAATAAATCAAATATAACCGCTGGATAAAAAATGCATTTAAAACATTAATAGTTTAAAATTTTTTTTCTTTCTTACTTTGATAATATATAAAAACAATTTGAATAAACAATTGAAACATAGTATTGGCGAATGCTGATGACTGTAAATACTACGGTGTGCTGTCATTTAAAACTGCAGCACGCTGTCAGTTCAAATTCGTCAACTGACCGGGACAACATCATGGTCCCCAGGCCACTAATGTCAACACCTACATTTAGCTAGCTCAATAAGGGTCAACAGAGCCATTGTCCACTGCACTGACTAAAAAATGTGACTAATGGTGTAATATCTCCCTTTTTACTATCTTGTTCAGTCACACTATATAATATTACTATCTAATCTGATAACAATACTAACGTCTGCATGCAGGTGTTTGCGAGTATCAAGCCCCACTAATCTATTTCTGCATGCATTAAGTGTGCCAAGCAAGTGAATATTCCTCTCATGGGAGCAAGACTACTTCAGGTGTCCTATATACTCGGGATATGTGAAAAGATTGTCGTTCATGGTTAACAATTCATTATACCCCATATCTATTTGAAAATAAAATAAAAAGTAAAATAATGCCCCTGTTTCTATGTGGGAAAGACCGAGAGAAGTTTAAATAAATGCATTTACGAACATGTTTATAAAATTAAGAAGAAGGATTCCACCAATGCCTTATCAAGACACATAGAAACTAAGGGGCATATAAAAGGATTTAAGTTTGGGATAATAGACATTATTAAATTTGATCCCAGAGGAGGTGACTCTAAAATGCACCTAATATTCAAGGAGGCATGGTGGCAAATATATCTGGATGCAACCACCTTACCTGGGTTAAATGACAGTATTTCATTAAAACCCATCTTACTACATTAATACAGAACCCCTTATTATATTACATATTTCCTTCATCCTTGTTAATTCCTACCTTCCTAGGACAGTTAGTGTGGATGAATAAGATCAGTCCTCATAAAAAAAAATGTTTTCATCATGTTCTTCAATATTTCATTTTACTTTTTATTTTATTTTCAAATAGATATGGGGTATAATGAATTGTTAACCATGAACGACAATCTTTTCACATATCCCAAGTATATAGGACACCTGAAGTAGTCTTGCTCCCATGAGAGGAATATTCACTTGCTTGGCACACTTAATGCGTGCAGAAATAGATTAGTGGGGCTTGATACTCGCAAACACCTGCATGCAGACTTTAGTATTGTTATGAGATTAGATTGTAATATTATATAGTGTGACTGAACAAGATAGTAAAAAGGGAGATATTACACCATTAGTCACATTTTTTAGTCAGTGCAGTGGACAATGGCTCTGTTGACGCTTATTGAGCTAGCTAAATGTAGGTGTTGACATTAGTGGACTGGGGACCATGATGTTGTCCCGGTCAGTTGACGAATTTGAACTGACAGCATGCTGCAGTTTTAAATGACAGCACGCCGTAGTATTTACAGTCATCAGCATTCGCCAATACTATGTTTCAATTGTTTATTCAAATTGTTTTTATATATTATTAAAGTAAGAAAGAAAATTTTTTTTAAACTATTAATGTTTTAAATGTATTTTTTATCCAGCAGTTATATTTGATTTATTATTTATGATAGGTTAGTGGATTTCAGTAGAATGAATATATTGGGTCCGATCGCTAAAAAGAAGCGGAATGTTATAGGAAACACATACGGACATTAACTTTATAGTACAGTATTTTATAGTGCTTCATCTGGAAATATTAGGTTTTTCAAATATAGATTTTAAATATAGATACACAATATTATGAGGCAGATAAATGTTATTTATTATGTTTTTTATTATGTTTTTGATATGACATTAACGGGGAGGAATTGTTTATGACATTTGGTGGTGACGATGACATCAATACACACCACCAGTTACATTATCGGTCTCAGATGTTATAACAACAATTTTTAACATGTTAAAAGAGTTGTAGTTTAGATGGAAATGTTGTTTAATATTACTATCATTTCAATAGTATTATAACATCAGTAGATCGTATTTGGTTTAGTATATGCAAGTTAATGTTTACGGTGGATACAATAATAGGGTATTATCCCTTTAAGAGTTTGAAAAATCTTTGGCGCCAAAAAATCTATTTAAGGCGTTTAAAATTGTTATACAGTGTTCTGAGGAAGCCTGTTACACGGGTAAAAGCGCTTAACCACTATTTCATCAGTTTGGGAGAATTGTGGATATACTACTGTTTTTATTCTTGTTTGGAAATAAACGGCAACATTTTCTCACAAAGTAGAGAGGTTTCTTCCTTTAGTCATTTGAAGGTGAGCGAGCACTTATTAGGGAATCCGTGTATATCTGTTATCAGTATTCATTTGGATATCATTCAGCACCCTCAATGTGCCCAGTAATGACAAATTCTGCAATTTGTATGGAGTTACATGTATCGGTAACATATCTAAATATGATTGTAAATTCTTTTTTATAAGACCTGTTGCTCCTACTATTACTGGAACTGTCTGGGTATCTTCCTTCCACATTGCCCTCATATCTGCCTGCAAATCCTGGTACTTTATGACTTTGTGTCTCTCTGTACATAAAACACTGTAGTCACTAGGTGTAGTAATTTTAGTAATCAATGCTGCTTTTGTCTTCTTTTCATGGACTACTGTATCTGGTTTTCTTGTGTCTATTTATTTGAACTGTTGGTAATGGATGATCCCATGTGATATAAACTTCATCATTTTCTATGATGCGTTGTGGCTCATGTTTCCAGTATTTTTCAGCTACTTCAATAGTATAATGTGTGCACAATCCCCAATGCAACAATCTTGCTGCATTATTATGCAATTCAGTATACAGTCCTTCTGCCATTACTATATCACAACCAGATGTGCAACTGTTTCCATTTCTGCTTTACAAAACCTACATTTGCCTGTTTCTCCCACATGCTCAATGGAATTTGTAAACCAGTGTGTACGTAGTCCACTGTCTTGAGCTACCAATATTAACCTCTCGTCTTTTGGTTTAAATTCACCTCTCCTTAACCATTCCTGCTTTCGATCCTGATCAACATGAGGTTGTTAAAAGAGTTTCCTATATTTGCAGCTATATTTATGCAATTTCCACATTTCTTACCTTCTCATCTGATCCTTCACCTTATATTCTTTCTTTTGTTTTTTGGCACATTCAGTTGCTGCCTGATTTTTTTATCTACTTCTGGTTTGCCTTCCATTCCAGGTTAACACCGATATGCTTCTGCTAGCCTAAGTAGCGAAGTCATCTTAGACGAGCTCCTTGTGTTTCAAAACTTTCATTACATTTAGGTCTTGTGAGGTCAATAGATACATATGCAGTCCCACTATCGCAGATCTATACATGTAACCAATTTTGAGGAGGCGCACACCTCCTTCAGAACTGGGAATATATAGTCTTGGTATGCACTGATTTTTATAAATCATTTGATAAGCATGAAGCATCCTTCTTGGTTTCCTGTCCAAACTCTCTAGCACCTTTTGGGGCCAGTCAATCACTCCAAAACTGTAAGTTAGGACAGAAAGGGCAAATTGGTTTATAGCTTGGACTTTGTTCCTAGATGTAAATGCTGTTTTTATTATTAATTTAAACCTTCTAAAATATTCCTTACTGAGTTTTATTCACATTTGTTCATGTTTTGTTGTTTCATCATCAGTTCAGAAATATTTATATACTCCCTCTTGCTCAAGTTCTTCTATATCACATTTTTTGGTGCTGCAGCTTTCCTGCTTTAAAGGTTGCGTTTGTACATTTATCAAGACCAAATGACATTCTTATTATCATCTGAAAAAGTTTTGACCACTTGCAGTTGTGCTTTCATTTCCTCATCTGATGAACTATACAGTTTTAAATCATCTACAAAAAGAAGATGAGAAGTATTTATACTTTGTTGTTTTCTGGGAGCCAAATTACAGCCATGACCTAATCTGTTAAGTAGACAACTTAATGGGTTAAGGGCAAGACAAAAGAGCAGCAGTGAAAGAAAGTCACCATGGACTATCCCACTTTGAATTTTTATCCCTGGAATAATAATTTGTCCTTTGTCATGGCTGAACTGCAGAGTGGTTTGCCACTGTTTCATGGTCGCTGTAATGTTATCAATCAGTGTAGGGTGTATCTTATACATTTTTTAAGCACTTTTATCCATGAATGTGGGATACTGTCAAATGCTTTTTTATAGTCTATCCATGTCATAGTTAGATTCTTCTTTTTACAGTTCTCCATTATGACTTTATTTAACATCAAATGATCCTTTGTCTCATTCGACTTTCTTTTATTACCCTTTTGTTCTATTGCCATGATTGAGTTTTCTTCTAAATGACTATAAACTCTGTTGGCATCAATTCCAGTGTATAGTTTATAGGTCGTCAGAAGGCAAGTTATTGGTCTATAGTTTTTAGGACAGCCTGCAGGTTTGCTCTTAAGTAGGAGTATTGTTTTTTTCCTGTTGTTAGCCAGGCTGGCATCTGTTCAGATTGTGCATACAAATAGTTCTTACGCATTCTAAATCTTCATGTAAAGATGTAAATACTTTTAACCAGAAGTTAGGTACTGCATCTGGGCCTGGGGTTTTACAATTAGGAGCTTTTCTTAACTTTGTTTCAATCTCTCTGGCCATTACTTCATCCCATTGTATATCCTGTACATTTGAACTTCTTATTCTTTCTTTTACTTCTATCCATTTAGCATGTTTGTTATGTTCCACATGGTCTTCATAAATATTTCTCCAAAATGTATCTATTTCTTCTTTTTTTTGGTGGTGTTTTGATTCCTTTTACCTTGTTTCCCAGTTCTCTATAAATCTTTTTTGGGTCATCAATAAATTGCTTATTTTGTAATTTTCCTTTATATTTATCTGCATATCTTCTATTTTTTTCTGCTTGTGGTGATATTTTTAGTTTATTATTTGTGATAGTGCATGATAGATCCTGATCTGTTCTGATACTGTGCGTTGCTTTTATCACATCTATTCCTGATCTGTTCTGATACTGTGCGTTGCTTTTATCACATCTATCTTTCTGAGTATTTTTGTTGATCTTTTCCCTCTTCTATACTCTTTTAACATTGACACTTCTTATTTTAATTGCTTTATAGTTTTCTGTATTCGATACTTCCATGATGGCATTCAATTTCTTCCCTTCTTTTCCCTTACTACCCTGTATTTTTGTGGTAAGACTTTATCTGTTATTTTTTAATATATCCTATTTACTTCTGTTATATCGAATACATTTCTGTGGACAGTCCTAATTACTATGTTAATTTGTTTTATCAGATTTCTAACTTCTTGGGTTTTATTGACTTTCTGTAATCTGTTTCTTTCACTGATCTTAATATATCTGTCTATCTCTATTAAATAAAGCAACTCTTCTCTTAGGTCATTTTCCTCTACACTTTGGGTATATTCTTTGTTATCCATTTCCTGTGGGCATTCTATAGGTAGTTCCACAGCATCGTTCTGTGTCACATTCTCTTTGGTTTCATCCTGTGTCATCCATTGCTCTTTCATATGGGAACTCACTGACCTATCACCCCACAACATTGCATCAGAGTTGACACAGTTTCCTGCTACTCCCCTTGCTGTGCCAACTTCAACAGGACATTTGCACTGGTTTCCTATGGAAGGCTCCAAAGTATCTTCATCTGCCAACTGATCAGATATTTCCTGCTCCACTGGTTTCTCCTTAATTTGGGGATCCATTGCTTTATCCTGCTGTGATGTATTCTGAGTTAGATTTTCTACACTAAATCCTTCGTTTTGCATGTAATCCATAACAACCTCAGTTTCTATTTCTTTTACTTCTTCATTACTAATTCTCTTTTGTACTTTTCCTCTTTTTCTTAATTGTAAAAGTTTCCATTTCTAGATGCCTGTGTCTATATTTCTCTTCAAATATTTTTGGTGCTGCCCTTTTTTGTTTTGATTATGTTTGCTTTCTCCTTTGCTTAAATATACACCATATTAAATCTCTTTTTCTTTCCCATGTCCATATTTCTTCTTTAGATGTCTCCTGAGTCTCCTGTTTCTCCTTACTTTAGGGACTCGTTGTTCCATCATGCTGTGATGTAACCTGTGTTAAACTTTCTACACTAAATCCTTCACTTTGCAAGTGTTCCATAACTTCAACTTCTATTTTTTTTAACTTGTATTTTACTAATCTTCTGTTCTAAATTCCCTCTTTGCGATCTTATTTTTTTATTCTGAAGTTTTCCATATCTGAATTCCTTTGCCTGTATTTCTCTTCAAATATCTTCGGTGCTGCTTTTTTGTGTTGATTAGTTTGGCTTTCTCCTTTGCATAAATATTGCACCAGATCAGATCTCACTTTCTTTCCCATGTCCATATTTCCTTTTTATACCTTTCAAAAGTCTCTAGATTTTATTCTTTATATTTTCGCACTTCCTCAGTTGCTTCTTTTTTCAAAAGGACCAATATTTCTTGGTCTATATAATGCTTTTCATAAATCTGTTGCATTAATGAACACACATTTTTATTTGAAGCTTCTGACAGTTTTACTTGTGGAGTATTTTTCTTTCCTATAATTTCTCTCTCAATCTTTTTGCATATCTTTTGTCTGGAAATTCTGGGCTTCTTGCATAATAGTAACAATATATAATTTCTTTCTTATCCTCAATAGTCCATTCTGTCATCTTTATGGCTCTTCTATAGCCTTTCAGTTTTTGTGATTTTTGCGGACTGTTACTTCCTTCTACAACAGGGGGGGCATCCTCCCCCTGGGCCAGGCCTAGCCCCATTTTAGGAGTGTTTCCGTGTCTTGAGGATTTGACACTGTCATTTTTTCCAGTCCTGGCAAAAGTGTGCCTACCAGGATTGGCACGTTTTTATTCTGGGTCTTGTGCACCCAGCTATCTTTTTTATTTTTTAGCCAACTTCTGTCCATGATATATGCTATATAAATACAGTCTATATATCAGTGTCATCTCATGAGATTTTGTAAAAAGATAGGGTCCACCTTGTGAAGGTACTCACCAAGACTTGAGGATGAATTCAGTTTCAGCAATACTGCTCTCTTTACTAGGTCCATAATGATACGTTCCATGGCCTTTCAGATGTGGCTGATCAGGCTTATGGGTCTGTAATTCCCTGGGTCTGTTGCTAGGCTACCTTTGTGGAGGGTAATAATTGTTGCTGTTCTCCATGCCACAGGAACAAAGCCTGAGGTTAGATTAGGATTGAAAAGGGTACATAATGGTGATGCTAGTTCATGTTTTAGCCTCTTTAGAAGACAGCCTGGGATGCCATCTGGTCCCACAGAGGCTGTGTTTTTTTTGCCTTGGACAAGGCTTTGATGACTTGTACTTCAGATATGTAGGGTCAGGGGGGCTGGGGCAAGGTTTGTGATAGATTTGGAGGGGATAGGGGAGTGAACTTTTCACCAAACTTATACGCTAGTAGGTTTGCTATCTCTGTGGGGTCAGTGTGTGTGATACCATTGGTCACTAGTTCTGTGCATCCTTGGGTCCTACCTTTTAGGCTATGTGTGTGGCTGTAAAAGGCCTTATGATTATCCTTAGTTATGCTAAGTTTTTCTCAAAGAGACCCTTAGAGGATTTGACAAGTTGTCTTATTTGCCTGTTGAGGCTGAGGGGGGTGCTTTTCCATTGTTGGGGCCTCGCCTTTGTTTTCAAGGACAGCAGCTTTTTGCATTTATTGTAAAGTTTGTTGATGCTGGATGTCCACCATGGCAGCTTGTTTTTACTTGGGGCTCTGGCTTTAATTCTTTCTGGTACAGCTGAGTCTATACACTTATGCAAGTGATTGTACAGGGCTTTGGTGTAAGCTTTCGTGTAGATACCACTTCCTGCTAGGGGTGGGGCTTGGAATGCATTTATACCTTCACCTAGGAGGGTATAGTTTGCCTTGGTGAAGTTTTTTAGTCTGATTTCACTCTTTGTGAGTTCTGGTGTTAATGTCCGATTGAAGGTGACTGATTTGTGGTCAGTTTTAACTAATAAGGGTTCAACAGTTGCAGTAGTGCATCTGGTTGACATGTTAGTGAAGACCAGATCTAGTATGTTTGTTCCTCTTGTCGGGGTATGAACAATTTAATCCAGAGTTTGTTTTAGTGCATTTGAGTTAACAAAGTCAAGGAACTTTTGCACTAATGGGTTGGGGCTAGCGTAGGTTTCCCGGCTGATGGTGTGATAATTGAAATCCCCCATACGCAGAGTGTTTGGTAATATTTGGATTATCTCCAGTTTGGCCAAGTAGGCTTCATATGCATCATGACCCATGGAGGGGCTATGACTTGAATGGGGGTCTTACCCACCATAACCTGAACTTGGAGTAACATGGAGTTGTTCAGTCTAACTAGACGAGAGGTGAATTTATCTCTAATATTGATAGACACACCACCTCCTCTGGTTCTCATGCATTAATTTTGAAGCCTGAAGGTGTGGAAGGCATTGAAACCTTGCAAGGCCGGGGTACTCTCTGAGACCTTGAACCAGGTATCTGTGACTGCACAGACATCTACATCTTCTAGTGGTATAAGTGCTTCCAGGGTGCGCAGTTTTTGGTTTAAACTCCTAGCGTTTAGCAGCATGACACTTATTTTGTTATGACTAGCAAATTTCACATCAGTAAGTTTGTTTTTGAGACCTTGCCTTAAAAGGCACTATGGGAGAGGGAAGAGCCTTTGCCAGCAGCTGAAAGCCTAGAGGTGCCAGGTGCAAACCATCTCTGCCAAAGCAGTGAAGTTTGTTAACTATGGCTTCCCAGGCTGACAGGAACTGGATCCCCTTTGAATGACACCAAAAAACTAAGCCATTTATTGAAATCAATCATTTTTTGTTTATACTGTGGCATCATTCCAGGTGAAAGTAGCAAGGCTAGGGACATACTGTCTGGGACACATACTCAGAGCTCAATAATGTCTCTCTTCATATAGTCTAGTGAGGTATGTCTCAGGTCGTTCACTCCAACATGAATTATGACACTGTCATAATGGTACTTGTTGCTCAGAGACCTGAATGCATGCTTGATCTGACAAATCCTGGCACTGGACAGGCAGCTGACTGTGACTTTCTCCTTGTCCAGCCTGGTGAGTGCGACATCCGTGTGTCTCACCATTGAGTCTCCAATGACTATATAATTTGCTTTTTTACTGTTATGCCTTACGGACTTGGTAGGTGAGACACTGTTGTTGCTATGTGTCATGGTTGCTGTGAGAAATGTGTTAGCTGTAGCAGTGTTGTGGTTTGGAGGTCTCTGGTATCACTGTAGGTTTTTTGAGAGAACCTCCGTGAATGTTGATTTTTGTGTTGGATGCGTACAGTGTGTATGAGTAGTGGTACTATATGCATGTGTAGTGGTGGATGGGTTGACAACCTCTTTTGTGTTACTGTTTTGAGTGTGAGAGAGCATGGCTTTAAGATTGTTGGTGTAGATTGATCTGTCACACTCTGTACTAGAGTGAGCTATTAGTAGAGGGTTGACAATGTACATGAGGCAATTGCTACACTGCCTCAAGCGATCCAAGTCAACAAAGTTGGCATGAGAAACAAGGGTTGTCCAACTATCCATAATACTAGGTTGAAGACTGTTGTCACTGGGGAAGGGGCTTTTCAGACAGATCAAGGAGAAGCTCAATGGATAGATATTTCTGCCTGGGGTTTATATGCTGGTAGTTTAATAGGTTTCAGCTCACTAGCAGTATTTTTTTGACTGAGAAAGTACTAAGGATGAGGGCTACACTAATGTGCTACAATTGTAACTAAGGGAAAAACTGTTGAATTAATCTGTCTGGCTATGGAGCACAATTGCGCAGCAGGTGCGTGGTACTGCACAATGAACAAACAAGCAGAAACCTGCTCAAATGCAGGGCTTAAATACCAGAAGCTAAAAACCTGAAAAACCTTTAAAAAGGTTCAAAAGGACCAATGAGAATGCTTATTGTGAGCCCTAGACCAACCACCCTTTACCAGACAGGTTCCAATCAGCACAATCCTCTCACTGGAGTGCAGAAAGACCCCTTCCAATCCAAGATGACCTGGAAAACATGCTCAGAACAAACAGCCACTACAAACAGACCCGATGCAGCAAACCTGTATCTGGACTATGCTATAGCTACTAGCTACCCTAGTTTCATTGGGAACTACTATAGAATGTTTAACACAGCAGAAAAATAGCACTGAGACTCTAAAAAAAAGTTTAAAACAGCAGAAAATCAGCAAGGAGACTCTAAAGAATATTTTAAACAGCTAACAAATTAGTTATTATAACACTACTTCATGGGAAACCAGAACAAGCTTTGTTAACAGTCAAAAACACCAGCAAATCCTTAACAAGCAGTGAAAATAGCAAAAAGAGCTTTGTAAACTGCGAAAACAGCAATAATATTTGATATAACAGCACAGTAAGGCAGGCAATTGCAGTATAACAGTGTAGATTAGTACACAGTATACAAATGCAGTATTAATGTAGGCAGCAGGCAATAAAAAAGTGCAGTAAATAGTATAAATAAGCCAAAAATCAGACAACCTATGTTTTTTGGAAGCTCAGAAGCCTCTAGTCATCTAATTAATAGGTATTCATCCACAACCTAGAAAGGAAAACGGTATTGTACAAAAACATTGAATACGACATTTACTATCTGCGCTCCTGTGTACACCACAAGATTGTGCCACAAGGCCTCAGGTTCTACAAGTTTCCCAACAGAATAACCAGCGACTCCAAAATCTTCAACAACCTGGTGAAACTCTGCAATGAAGCAGGATTAGCATCGCTCAACCTGCTTATAGAATTCAACCTTGAGCGGCTAAACATGGTCAAAAATGAGATCCTTGACTTACAAAATCTCATCCTCCAACAGCAAGACTTTAGCCTCTGGAAACACCTACACGATGGTGTCTCCCCAAGAATCACCAGACACGAGGCCACTCTTACGGACAAGAAACAAAGGAAACTTAATCGGAACCTCAAACAATATAGGGACAATGACGTGTATAAGCTCAACCCCGACAGGAGAGTTAGGGCAGCCAACAGGCCCACGTGGCAACCTCGTATGGCTACCGGTGCAGCGACCACTACAACAGTCCCCACAGCTACTATTTCAGAGGTACCAGTGGCCACGACCAGTAACCACCCTCCACAACCTCTAACCCCAGCTGCCCCTCCTGATCATACTTCAGCTGCAGAGCCAAACACGTTTGTGGGTCAGCAGCCTTTTTTAGGGCAACCTCAGACTCAACAGATGTTCCAGACGATGGGACTCCCAATCAGAGGCTACCAGAGGGGGACAGGGAGAGAGAGAACATGTGGCAGAGGCCAAGGACAGAACAGATTCGCACAATGGGGCAGATCAATGCCAACGAGGAGCGCTGCCTGGAGACCATAAACAGACTGGGCCAGCTTTTGTCAAGTAAGGTTTTCAATTTAACTGATAGAGTACTAACAGAAAACCACAACAATCTGCTCAACAAAGGATTTACTTTTTTACCCTCACAGAGGGCCAGCATAACCAATGTCCTGCTAGACCTTAGACTGTACCTTCAAAAAATGAACCTAAAAGTGGTTTACTGGGATGAGGAAGAAACAGGAACCAGTTCAGACCCAAGCACAAATGAGTCAGTTCATGACCCTCCACAGGCTCCCAGAAAAAGAAGCCTGTACACACCAGCTCTCAACAATACACTCACAACTTTCCAAAAAGTCTGCGAGCATGAGCTTAGGCAATTACTTAACCCGAACGATCGCAAATGGCAAAATCTCACTATGCCTGAACGGAAATCCCTTCAGGAGCTTAGCCAAGATAAAAAATCTGCACATCATGAAAGCAGATAAGGGTACAGGTCTAGTGCTGATGGAGCAGGATGGCTTCATCAGCAAAATCAAAAACCTGCTGCAGAACCAGGACACCTACTTACCAGTAACTCGCAAGGAAGTGAACAAACACTTCACCAGAATAGACAGGCTACTTAAAAGACTGGAAAGGGAACAACAACTTTCACTGGAAGAATTTGTCTTTCTATCTGTGCACAACCCTAGCCTAGGGAGAGCTTTTGGCATTCCCAAAGTGCACAAAAATCAAGCAGACCCCCCTTTCCGACTGATTGTGTCCAACAAGAAGACCAAAACTGAACCCATAGCGGAATACCTGGACCAAACATACAATCCGCTTGTGCAACAGCCTTCTATATTAAGGACTCCTGGAACTTTCTAAATATACTGTACAATTCCAATCTTGATTTTTCTAAATGCATGCTTGTTACATTGGATATAGTAGCACTCTACTCAAACATCCCGCACAGGGAAGGGTTTAAAGCAGTTGAACTTTTTTTGAACAAATATGCAAAATGTAAACCCGAAAAAATGAAATTTTAATTGCCTTGACCACTGCAGTACTGAAAATAATTTATTTTACTCTGATGAAGAAATTTACTTACAGATTAAGGGAGTTGCCATGGGGTCCAAAATGCCCCTAGCTTTCGCCAACCTGGTGCTTAGCACATGGGAACTAGAGTCCCTGAAACACCTAGGAGGCTTTAACAAGGTTCACCTCTAGTGTCGTTATATTGATGACATTTTTTTCATATGGGAAGGTACCAAAATGGAACTCAATTCCTTCCTTCACACACTTCAAAACAGTATCCCATACCTAGACTTTACAGTCTCAGGCTATGGTAACCATGTCTCGTTTCTTGACACCCAAATTTCAGTTGACCCACACTCAGGATCAATCAGCTCTAATGTGTTCCTCAAAAACACATACCACAACAACTTCCTGGACTACAGGAGCCAGCACCCTTTCTTTATGAAGAAGACTGTGCTTAAGGGACAGTTTATCCATTTGTCTAATCTCAGATGACAACACTTTCTGTACAGAAAGCCAGTTCCTTTACAATCTGTTTCTGAACAGAAACTACCCACCCGCCCTGATCTCATAAGTATCCATGGAAGTCATCCAGTACCGCGAGGAGAGATACCGACCCATCGTCACTCATGGTTTTCATAGGTTCATAGATTAGTACTAGGCTAATTGCCCTTATGGGCCATTTTAAGCCTAGCCAATTACCCCCTGTGAGAATCAAACCTCGTACCTTGTGTCTGTAAGGCAAACACCTTAACCATTATGCCAACCTCCCACCCCCCTTTTACCCCCAAGCAACCGAACCACATGGTGACGGGCATGGACAGAAGCTGCAGTTTTCCATACTCCATTAGTAGGGATTTGCTCCCTATAAAAAACATCATTATCAAGAACTGGAATATAATCAGGGCCGATAAAGTTACCTTTCGAGCCCTTGGCAGTGCTCTGACCATTGCCCACAAGAGGACCAGGACTCTAAGACAATTTTTTGACAAAACAGAAGCACCCATCCTTAGGAATCCCCCCAATGCCAACACACAGACACCCACCGGCAGCCAAACAGGCATGCAGGCATGCAACACATGTGTAGTATGCCCCTTCATCTGCACAGACTCCAGCTTCACTTTCCAATACAGCAACTGAGATTTTAACCTCAAAGGCACCTACAACTGCCACTCTGCTTTTGTAGTTTACGCCGCCATCTGTGAGACCTGTGGCTCCTTCTACATAGGAAAGACCGCTTGCAAGCTCTCAGATAGGGCAAAAGAGCACCTCAGGGCAGTCCGCAAGAAAGACCACCACAATGCACTAGGAAGACACAGCTCCCTCTGCCCCAACTTCAGCAAATTTAAGATTTTGCACTCGAGCAAGTACAAGAATTCTACAGTGATTTTGAAACCTTACTCGAAGTAAAAGAATTAAAATGGGAACTCCTCCTCGATGCTGAAACGTCACCGGGACTTAATGAACATATCAATGTGAAATGTGCACTAAAATGGTTAGGCTGATAGTACTCCTAAACACGCCCACACATACACTCTGCACATTCCCATTGGTTATATTGTCCTTTTCTTGCATTGGTCCACTTAGACAGTCTCTTTACACTGTTACCCTATCAAAACACTGTTTTCTACACATTGTTTGAATTGTGTGCATTCTCAATACTATTTAAACAAGTAAAGTAGTTTAATTTAATGTATCGCTCTGACGAAGTTTGTAGTAATAAAACCGAACAAAAGCACTCAGCAATCAGCTCCTGTCTCCAGTGTTTGTTTCCTGTAGCACCCCCCTTGGGGATGATTTTGTGTTTGAAGTTTTTTCTGCATTTTAATAGTGTTTCGTCAAGTTTCTACTAGTCGGTTTTGTCGTATTAATTTATAGGTATGTTGATCTATGAGTAATATAAGAATCGTAGTCCTACATTCCCATGGTAGTTTTTAGCCTTTAAGCTTTGCACACAAATAACTCTGAGACAGGCAGAACAAAGATGTGTTGGGGCATTTGCATGTTCCACCTGTCTGTAAAGGACAAAGAGTGCTAAATCGGGAATTAATTTGTGGTTACCCATCCATTTGCTCAAATTATATTTGAATAAAATAAAAGAAGTGCCTTCTTTTATGTGGAGTGTGAAATAGATGGTGTTATTTTGTTTAATATAAACCTATCCCTTCAACATGTTCTATTTATTTTACAAAAGCAGTTGAGACCCCTTGAGCAGGTGTTTATGATACCAGTGGACTTGTGAATGTGTAATAGGTCTGACAGAATAGGGTCTTCTGAAGTTCTTTACGCAAGGCAGGGGTCACCTCTCTGTAACCTGTATGATACTGAACAGAGGAACAAGGCTTTGGGAAAGTCTGTATAACCTGACAATCACTGAAGTGAAAAGTAAATGCTGTAAAAAAAACAAAGGTTATTTCCTTGTGTTTTACTTTATAAAAATTGTCATTATAATATTGAGAATATAGTTGTAGATTAAAATCCTAAAAATGCATTGAGATTGATTTGTTTATAGTTAAAAGTTACTACTTTCAAGGCAAAGCGCATTAAATGATTTTATGTGAAACCAGCAATGGCAACCAAAGGGAAGTTAACCTGTGCCTGAATGTCAAAAGTAATTAAAAAAGAATACCAAATATTAATGTTAGCTAGAGGCTAATAGGAGCATCAAATATCACTAGAAGCACTACTCCCTAGATTCAAGGTAGTAAAGATCTTGTCCTCAAACCATCAATATATTTTATATTTAAAACTATTTAAGGTATCTGACTGTCAAATAAATAGGGAGAGTCTGTTCCAACATTTCATAATCCTGTACTGATTTTTTTCTAGTAAATTAGCCCTAGTATTGATTTCAATTACAAATTATCATTTTGAGTTATGTAAGGATGATTCAAACACTTTCCACCTGAAGTTGTCTGATTCGCTAAATCTTTATAACACTTGTATGCCTGGATCAAATCTACTCCGAGAAGCATGTATATAACACTAAGCAAGGTGCAAGCAAACGTGTCTAGATACTGTAGACAGACCTCATAACTGAGCCTCCTTAAATCTGGTTAGTTTAGTACTTCTGGATGTGCTCCAATTTCCTAATGGCTCTGCTACTAAAAAGCAAAAATCACAACCATATTAAATCATTAGTCTTGTCAGGCTTTTAAAAAAAGGGAGTAAAACATTCTTATGCCTAGAAAAAGTATTGTGAAAAATTAGCTTTGCTGTACAAAAGCATTTCCTAGCCGGCTGTGTAGAATGGCACTTAAAATGCAGTTTATTGGAGACAGCTATTACCAAGATCCTTTAAGTGTTGACGCTTAGAAGTAATATCATTATTTATCGTATATGGGTAATTCCTAGTATTCATGCCTCTATGCATAACATTGTACTGCCTAGTGATAAACATGACCTGATTTTCAAATGCCAAAGTGAATAAGATCCTATCCAAATATCCTTCCACAGCTTTCTGCTTAGCTACTTATGCTAATATAAATAACAATCGTTGAGTCATCAACAACGTTTGAGACCCAGCAATCAGAGTTTATAACCATCATTGTCATAAATACATAAAATAGAAAATAGCCTGGTACAGATCCCTGGCAAATGCCACTTGTCACATCAAAATAGTGGAAATGCACACACCTGACAGTTACTGCAGACTTTTTAACCATACAAACAATTTAGTTATCCACTGAAAAATAGATGGGTTATGTTTCCTAATGGAATGGGTGTCTACAACTGCCCTATGTGGACTTGAATTTTACCCCTCAACATAATCCAAAAATGCAATGTCCACAGCCACCACATCTGAATAAATAATAGATTTGTAACCTGGGACCTGCCCTGGAGGAAAAAAAAGAGACATATTCAATATTTGCATTCACTTAACTATTATCCTGTCAGCATCTTCCCAAGTATACAAGTCAGGCTAATTGGGATATAGTTTTCCAACACATTTCTGTACCCACTTTTATGTAGAAAAGTGATAGACGCTTGTTTCCAAACAGTCTGACCAAAGCACTCTTATAACGACTTTTAGCATAACCTAATTAGAGTGGGACAGATCATATATTTTATTTTTCTTAAATTGTCTTGTCAAAGGGAGGCATTTTTTTTTATTTTATTAAAACCTGTAGCCCCATTCATGGGGAATTTCTGCTCATATCCTCTCTATATTTTAATGAAAATCCAGGACAGTTAAATAGCTAGCAGTAAAGATATCAGAAAGAGTTACAGCAAGCGACTCTGTACTATACTTGATCACTGTTACTTGCATATTCCCTTCCTGTAATATCATGTGATTCATAGGAATACCTTAATGTGCTCTTGTCTGATTATAAAATGGTTTTATATTACCCTTTTATATCACAAGGACATTTATTCTTTGATCTTCTTGCTATCCTCCTGAATATATTATATTGTTTACATCTGGAGTTCTTTCTTGGTGATGGGCATTCCCTCATCTCTTTAAACAAGATAGTTTTAATTCTAGATAATTATGTTAACTGTCTGTTATACTGAGCAGGACTCTTGACACCTTTTCCAATATGTGTCTTTTTGTATGTGACATATATTTCTATCAAAGTATCCGACACTGAGTAAAGCTACCTCAGATTTCAGCTGCATTGTCACCTTGGAAATCACCCTTCCAGTCTACCACTAACCTAGTTCATTCTGATAGTTATCACAACACCTGTTCACATAAAGAGAGAGCTTCTGACTGTTCTCTAACTTACTTTGTTGTGTTAACTAATGATTGGAACTCTATGGGGGGTGAGGGGATTGTCATCGTCAGACACCTCGATGAGGTCTTTTGATTGAATCAGATCTGAGATGCATATCATTTACTGACACTGCTTTATCCTAATTGAGTTTGCAGACAGTTGGCCATTTCAGTAATTTCATCAATATTGTGTATCTGATTTGAGGGAAAGAAGCCAAAGCATGCAGTAAAAGTAACACTAGTCACAGAGAGGATGTGCAGATATCCTGTAGAAGGCACCAGAACCAGGAAGAAAACCATGAATCAAGCTCTGTGAAGCAGCAGTGCTAACAACTGCACAATTATGATGCCCCAAAACTGAATATTTTAAAAAAGGTGAACAGACAGGGTTGTGCATGTACTATCACTATGAAAAGTGAAACATCTGCGGCAGATAGGTTAATAGTTGGGTACTAAGCTTATGAAAAGAGAGCCAAGAAACATAGTCATAGTAATTATAACAGCAAACCAGTTGTACATGGTCAAAATATTATTTCCATAATTCCCAGCATAATGAACTATTTCCAGTCCAGTCTTCAAGGTTTGCTCTGAAGGTAGAGAAGGAGTTCTTCTGTCTGATATGTAGAAGAAGTCTTATTCCAAGGAAAGGAAATGCATTTAGTTGGAAAATATAAGACTAGCAGGTTTTGTTAATCTTACAATGGAAGTTAAGGTCTTTGGATCAGGTGTTTGATAAGACTTGGTTTTAGTAGTGTAGAAGAGTTTAATTATATCAGGAACTTTAATTGCATGAAAAGCTAAACAGAGGTCATACGTCAGGAGAACATGGAGGGGGGTTTAATCTGTGCAAAGCACAGCTTGTCTAAATCACATGCATTTTTATTTAATAATCTATGAAGTCTTTTAAGATGGCCAAGATGCATAGAAAGGCGAAAGGCACATTCCAAACTGTCATTGTGCTCTAGGATAGGTCTAATAGGTTCATAGGTTGGTACTAGGCTATCGGCCCTAGGGCCTATATAAGCCTAGCCATAACAATTCCCTGGATATTTTTTCCCACAATATTTACTTCCCTGGACCCCTGTCTAGCAGAGTGACTGACATGATCCCCGGGGTACATTTCCTATCTCCCATCCAATCATCAAGGTTCCTTTTGAAGAGGGCCAAGGAGGCGCTCTGCTTGCCATGTATGGGCAGTCCATTCCAGACTATGGGGAGTCTCTGGGTCAGGAACCTATCCCTCCAGCATGTTTTGTTCATTGTGATGACAAGGTTTAGATCCCTGGAGCATGTGGCTCTGAGGGATTGGGATTTCTTTAAGTGGAGCATGTCCAACAGCTCAGGGTTTGACATGGCCTTGTATGTTAAGCAGAGATCGCCTCTGAGTAGACGATATGCCACAGAGTATAGCTGGAGTTTTTTTAGATGGTCAGCATATGGCATCTGCTTTAGGCCTGTGATTCTTTTAGTGAGGTATTTCTGCGGCCTTTCCAGCTGTTGCAGATGTCTTGTGAGGTGCATACCAAATGGGGTGTTATACTCTATAATGGGTCTAATGATGGATGAGTACAGTGGGACAATGACTTCCTTTTTTCTGGATGAGGTGTGCCACATAGAAGGATTTCCTGACTGTTGTGGTGATGTGGTTATCGAAGTGAGACCACTGTCCACCTATGTCCCTAAGTCTCTCATCACACTTTCGGTGTTTAGTGTACTGCCACCTATGTGGTAATTCAAGGGCCCATGTTTTTTCCCAAATGGGATAACTATACATTTCTTGGCATTAAGTTTGAGCCCATGGCTTTGGCACCAAACATCTGTTTCTGTAAGGCCCTTTTGTAGAATATCCACATAGTTTGGAGATTCAACAATGGCTCGCAGTTTGCAGTCATTTGCGAACTTTGTTAGCCAAAGTCCCTTAGTGTTGGCCTGTACTCCAGAGAAGTAGATGCCAAACAAGAGTGGTCCCAGGACTGAACCCTGAGGTACTCCACTTGTCTCTTGTCTGGAGCTGGATTTGGAGTCGGCTACTTTTACAGTCTGGGTTCTGTCAGTAAGCCAGTTGGCAACCCGTTGAGTGATGTTGGGATTTATGCCCAGCTTAGTAAGTTTATCTATGATTCCAGAGTGGGGGATGGTGTTGAAGGCCTTGGCGAGGTCCAGATAGGCTGTGTGGACCGCCTTACCCTCGTCAACAGCTCTGGAGACTGATTTGAAGAAGTCAATCAGGTTCAAGAGACAAGATTGACCCTTCACGAACCCAAACTGGGTGGGGTACAGTGTTTGAAGGTTGCCAATGTCTTTGTTTATAAGTTCCATGATAATGTGTTCCAAGCCCTTGCAGATTAGGCTCGTCAGACTGATGGGACGGTAGTTCCCAGGATCCAAGGTGGATCGCCCCTTGTGGAGTGGGATAACTGCAGCTGCGTGCCACTCAGTGGGCATGAAGCCTGAGGTGAGGCTATGATTAAACATGACACTTAGGTGAGGTGCCATTTCATTTCGTAGTTCATGTAGTACACAGCCTGGGATGTCATCTGGTCCCATGGATGCTGTATTCTTAGCTTTGAAGAGTGCGTTTCTACCTGTGTGACCGTGATTACTGGAATTTGGCAATCTTTTGGTATTGAGATGGGCCCTTTAGCGGGTGAGAGGGGGGTGAAGTTGGCACTAAATCCATCTGCCAGGATATTGGCAATATCCTTGGGATCAGTATATTTAATGCCATTCTGTTGTAGCTCAGAGCAGATTTGAGCATTGCCATTTAGGTTCTTGACATAACTATAGAATGCCTTGTGGTTGCCTTTGGGATCTTTGGCAATTTTATTTTCATAACTAGCTTTTGAGGATTTTATGAGGGATCACAGCTTCTTGCTGAGGCTGGTAAGGGAGTTTTTTCCATCCTGGGATTTTCCTCTTTTCTGCAACAGTTTCTTCCTTCTGTTGTATAGTTTGTTTATGGCAGGGGACCACCAGATTGGCTTCCTTTTTTGGAGGATAGCATCTTGGTTCTATCTGGGATGGCACAATTCATGCACGAGTGGATGTGCTCGTACATTGCCTTAGTGTGGGATTCAGCAGTCGAACTTTCAGATCCCCTCTGCATGGGTGCCATGAAGTTTGTCACTGCTGACTTGAGTAGCATGAAGTTGGCTTTGGAAAAGTTTTTTACGGAGGTTTCCTTACTGGGGGAGTAGGGGTGGGATGTGGATGTCAAGGGTTATTTGCTTATGGTCAGACATGACCATTGAGGGGGTGATCACTGGTATGGAGCATCTATCTCACATATTGGTAATGACCAGGTCTAGGATATTGGAGCCCCTGGTGGGACAATGGATTCGTTGATCCAGGGTGTTGGAATTTATGAATTCCAAGAACCATTGGGAAAAGGTGTTGGTACCCGAGTAGTTTTCCCAGTTAATGGCAGGGTAGTTGAAATCACCCAGTATTAGGGTGTTTGGTTGTATCTTAATATTTTCCAGTATGTTTAGTAAGGTGTAGTGAGAATCTTGGGGAATGGTGGGGGATCTGTAGCAAGCTACAATTTGGATTGCAGTCTTTCCTATTGTTAGTTGCACCTGGAGAATTTCAGATGCATTGTGTTGGGAAACTAGCCTGGAGGTGTGACTATCCTTGGTGAATATGGACATTCCTCCGCCTTTAGTGTTTCGGTCCTGGTTTGGTGGTCGAAGAGTGTGGTAAGAGTTGTAGCCTGGTATTGTAGGTGTGCTCTCTGGACCCTTGAACCAGGCCTCAGTTACTGCACAGATATCGATGTTCTCCATTTTTAGGAGTGCCTCGAGAGAGTGCATTTTGAAGTTTAGACTTCTAGCATTGAGTAGCATTACCTTCAGATTTTGCATGCTTGTATCTGTTACGGTGGTGGTTTTGTCCTTTGAACCTTGCCTAAAAAAGGCACTATGGGATGGCAAGAGCTTTAGCCAGTAACCTGAATCCCAGGGGTGGCAGGTGCAGACCATCTCTGGCAAAGCATCATGGTGTGTTGATCATGTCGTCCTAGGCAGACAGATACTGGATCCCCTTTGAATGATACCAGAAGCTTAGACGATTGTTGAAGTCAATCATTTTGTCCTTATACTGTGGTATCATTCTGGGCGAAGGCAAGATGCTACTCACGGCTAGGGTCATACCTGCCTGGGCCACATGATCCAAGAGCTCTTCTATGTCTCTTTTCATGTAGTCTAGGGAGGTACGTCTCAAGTCATTCAGTCCAACATGGGCAATGACAAAGTCGTATTTGTACTTGTTGTGGAGTGACTTGAGTGCATGTGTTATGTGGTGGATCCTGGCACCCGACAGGCAGCTGACTGTAATTTTCTCCTTGTTCAGCCTGGTGAGTGGGACATCAGTGTGCCTGACTATAGAGTCACCTGTGACTAAAGTTTTGGGTACATTGTCTTGCCTTAGGGGCTGTTCTTGGGTGACACACTGGTGTTGTGAGCTATGTATCATTTTGGTTGTGACTGGTGTTTGTTTGCGTTTCAGCTTTGGAAGTCCTTGTTGCTTGGATAGGTTAATGTTAAGGGCCTCCGCATATGTGGGTTTAGTGTTGCTATGTGTAAGTGTTGATGGTGTAGGTTTTGAAGGGCTATGTGTTGCTTGAGGTGTAGTGCAGGTGTTAACCTTCTCCTCTGACTGTCTAGCACAATCTTGGCTGGAGAGAGCTTTGCTTTCAGTTTGGCTATGTAAGTGCATCTCTTGCAGGTTGTAGTGTTGGGTGGAAGGAGGAGAGGGGTGTCTGTGTACATGAGGCAGTTGCCGCATTGCTCCAGTATGCCCAGATTCACCAGGTGGACAGGAGAAATCACCGGAAGCCGACCCTTGGACATGCCTGTTTAGGTGCTTTTTTTTGTAAAGTACAACAGCTGTTTTCCCTTACCTTTGCAAGGTACTTTGCAATTATAGGCTGTTTATGCCTACGATTAATTTCTCCTTATTGACAAGGAGAGTTGAGTGCTTGTATCAGTTTCAGGCTTCCTAGTGCTTTCCAGCAGGTTCTAGAGCAAGTACTAGTCACAGGGGGTTCAGAGTTTAGTGCTACTACTGTGAAACCAGCTAGTTCTAAGGGAAAAACTGAAGACCAGACTTTCTGGCACCTGGAATAGTTTAACCGTAGCCCTGCGGTGCTGCATGATATGAAAAATGCACAAACACATGCGTTTTTAAGCCAGAAAGTTGAAAGAGATAGAAATCAGTGAGAAAAAAGTAGGACCAAGACCTCCTTGGACACGGAACCCAGATGAGATACCCCCAGTAGATAAGTAGTCCAAGGCAGAAAGACTGTTACATAAATAAAATAAATAAATATAAAAGAAAGCTGATTTTGAAAACTGCTTGTTTTTAGGGAGATTCCAATGATATAATAACAGGAGGAGCTGCGGCTTTATCCAAAGTTATTATACTATATTTCTTGTCATAAGGGTAAATCCATGACTGAACTACCAGTCACTGTCTGATTGAGACCCTGCAGAAGAAACTGAATGCCAGAAGTAGAGCTGACAAAAATTTATTATCCACCAACTTACCTTCAGCATCTGATTTCACTTCTGAAAAGTAGACACTAAAGAGGAAGAGCCTAGAACAAATCCTATTAGAACACTGCTGGGGACAGTCCTCAAATGAGAAGTCATAACCCATACTTTCACAGTGGGGACAGTCCTCAAATGGGAAGTCATAACCCATACTTTCACAGTGGGGACAGTCCTCAAATGAGAAGTCATAACCCATACTTTCACAGTGTAAGTTCTGTTAGTGAAGTAGTCAGCTATCCAGTAGGTAGCAATGAGTTAATGTTGATTTGGCTGAGTTTTGATATGATGCAACATGGAAGATGGTGTTAAAGGGCTTGGCAACTGGAAGTTAGCAGTAGGGATAAATAGTCTGTCTAACCTTGTCAGAGAAATTGACCAGGTTGAATAGCTATGACCTGCCTATTACAAAACAAAATTGGTTTGGATAAGGACTTTGAGGTCCCCTATGCCATTGACTAGTTCAGGAATGATGAGCTCTATAATCTTACCGGTGATGCCAATAGAAGTAATAGGTCTAGAATTTCTAGTGTCAGTTATGGGGCTGTCCTTGTGTTATGGCATTACTATGCCGGCTGTTCTTCATTCTTCTGGGACATGACCTGAGGAGAGACTCAAGCTGAAGAGATCTGGGGGGGGGGGGGATTGGTGCTTATCACATACTAGCAAACAGCCAGGATGGAACTGATGTTTTTTTTTTTTTTTAGCGAGAGCTGATAGAACTGAATCTAGGCAGATATTTCAATGAGTGTTGGAGGATAAAGAGGACTGCGAATGTCTATGAGTGTGAAAGTAGAGCTGTATTTGTGAGAATATCTGCAATGGTTTTGGGGGTCAGCCCATAGACATAAGTTTACTACACAATAAAGTAGCAGTTCTAAGTCTTGTGATGTAAGACAGGAAGGCCTTGTGGTTATTTTTAGTATTTGTGGCAAGCTTTATACCCCCTGATGGTATATATTTAAGGGTTTTGCTTACCAATTTTTGATTCCTTGTAAAACAAAGAGACATAACCCTCTTCTTATTATTGCTAAGATTATTGATGCTAGAATTCCACTATAAAGGATTATGTTTACATTTACTCCATGTCTGAGGTATATAGGAACAGCCTTTAAAATCTATATGTCCATAATGGAATAGAATTCTGAGACTTGTGCACTGACATCCAGAACTGGGTTGTTTGGAGGACTGTGCTATTTATGTTTATTAAGAATATCAATAAAGTAGTAAGTAATTGTTTTTGAAGAAATGTGGAAATTCATGAAGATTTTTTTTGGATGGTGAGGTTTTTTAAGGGTGGCTATTACTTGGTGGTCAAATTTAACCAGGTAGGTATTGACATTTGGAGTGGTACAGGAAGGGGAATAATTGGTAAGAACAAGGGTGGGGAGAACTGGCTTAGATAATATGCATGACTAGGGTGGGACAAAGAGGGTGGTTGCCTCTATTGCAAACTGTTAGAGGACAAGACCAGCAGTGCTGAAAAGCTTCCAATTTGGCATATGTATGGTACCAGTATTCATTAAGCAACTATGACTGAGATCACTGCAGCTTAACTATACATGTTTAGCACTTAACTGTAGCGAAGAGCTTATTGCAGTGTCGAATCATTTTTATTCAGCTTAGAAAGATCTTTTTTCTTCCTTTTTATTCTCAACTTTGTATTGAAGGGGGTGGGTGTGCTCAGAGTACCAACTGACCTAATTATGACTCTGCCAGCTAGGAAATGAACCAGAGAACACACAAGTGTGCCACAGCTAGCAGAGGTATATCATAAAAAAACAAATGTCTTCAAAGGGGCAACACAGATGTCCTCAGCAGGGAGTGACTCTTTCCCATGATGCAGTTCCCATTACTAGACATATGTATATGGCATTGCATTGGTAAGAGAAATGATGGCAAAGTAAGGCCTGAAAAAAATAGAAAAATTAATTCCATTGTTGACATAGGATCAGATTCAAAGCAAGTATGTACAACTGTGCTTCAGAATTATACAGATAATGAGTTTTGAAGTCTTAATGTCAATATATTAGAGAGAGGGCCAAGTCATAGGTGCAGCCTGTAAAGAGAGTGAATATGAATATTTTCTTTTCTGTTGATGTAATAACTTGTGTTCATGTGTATGTGTGTGTGTGTGTGTGTGTGTGTGTGTGTGTGTGTGTGTGTGTGTGTGTGTGTGTGTGAGTGTGTGTATGTATGTGTTTGTGCATTTGTGTGTGACAATACCAAGACATGGCTTAAATCTACAGAAAGTACTCCGGCTTCAGTACCTTCCACACATTTAGACCATCAGCTGCACAGACAGGAACAAAAGGTGGATGAGTCTCAATCTGTATCAGAAACAGGCACTACTCTACGTCGGTTAAACAAGACAGTGTCCTGGAATTTATCCACATGCAGATCAGCATAGACAAAGTCTCATACCATATTCTAGCAAGCTATAGATCATCCTCTATGTCTCTATTATCTTATGCCTCACACCTGGACCTCCTGGAGACACCCACTGGCACAAAGATTTCTTGACTTTATTAACACATATACCATTGGGAAGATAGTGTGCACATACTAGAGGTTCAAACGTATTGGACCTGGAGCTCACTGATATCGGATAGCGCTACACCACCCCTAGTGTCACATTCTTACTGGTAAGGTCAGACCACAAAGTTGTCTTTCTCAAGCTGCAAATCAGCTCAGTAACCCAAGAAAACCTTGTAATGGTTAGGAAGTTTTCCAAAGCAAATTGCAACCTATTAAGTAATAGTTTATCAAAATGCAATGCTCCTCACAACCCTGAGTTTTACAGAGACCATGGACAACCATGTAAATGACTATACAGAGACAGCTGTATCTATTAGAAGTAAGCCCAAAACAAAGTCTGAAAACAAACCACACTGGAGGAATCCTAACCTCAATAGGGTATATAACAAAAGGAAAAAAGTCATGGCTAAAATCAGAAATTGAAACTCCCATAATGATAGGAGCTCTCTAATTAAACTAAACAGGAACATAAGAGGACTAATTAATTCCAACAAGGCCAATTATGAGGTCTTGTCACCCTCACAGGTTAAAGACAACCACAAGACCTTCTACTGCTATGTCTGCAACCTCAAAGGCAGCGCACATTGGTGTGCTGAACTGGTGCTCAGTGGTGCCACCTTCACTAAACAGAACAACATAGCAAATTTGCTTAATAACAAATTCAGCTCAAACCTCCCCCCTCCACCTCCCTCCTTGAATGCTTACTAACATAACCAGGCAGCACTCACTAAAGCCAAAAACAGCCTCAACTGGCCACAATAATATCCCAGGATGACTCCTAAATAGCTGGAAACATGACCTATTAGGAGAATTTGAACCACTTCAACTGTAGCCTAAAAATAGGCTTTATACCAAGAGAATGGTGGACTGCAACAGTTATCCCAGTTCACAAGTGTGGACCATTAACCGACCCCGGAAACTACAGACCTATTTAGTCTGACTAGTCTAATCTGCAAAGCCATGGAACAAATTATCATGGAAATGATCAACAAAGCCGTAGGCAACCTTCAGACACTGGACCCAACCCAGTTTGTCTTTGCCAAGAGATGATCATGCTTACTAAACCTTGTGGACTTCTTTGAGAAAGTCACCAAGGCAATATATGAGGGGAAAATGGTGCATACCACCTATCTGAACCTGACTAAGGCATTTGATATGATACCCTACTTGGGTACAGTTGACAAACTCAGCAAACAGGCCAAGAACCCCTGCATAACTCAGTAGATTGCCAGCTGGCTCACAGGCAGGATCCAGGAAGTCAGGACTGGTGATACCACTTCCACTAAGAGACTGGTCACCAGTAGGGTACCTCAGGGCTCCATGCTAGTACTGCTGCTATTTGGCATTTTCTTCTCAGAGCTAAAGGCTAAGGTCAAGGGCCTTTAGCTAACCAAGTTCACAGATGACTGCAAATTTGGAGTTATCATAGATTCCCCCAATGACACAAACATCTTACAAGAGGATCTGACACAGACAAATGACCTGTGCCAAAGTCATGAACTAAAACTCAATGCCAAGAAATGCATCATAGTACCTTTTGGGAAAACTGCATGTAGGCTAATTACTCCATCGATAAGACACCCCTAAGTGTTGACCCAATAGTCAGGGATCTGGGAACATATGCAAATAGTAATCTGGCCTTTCACCAACATGTGCCCAAGAGAATAAGAAAATCATTTTATGCTCTCAACTTATAAAATAGGGCATGCCATTCAGGTCCAAGGAAGTTATAGTGCCATTTTATTTGGCCCTTCTCAGACCAGTCAGTGAGTATAATGTCCCCTTTGGCATGTACCTGACCAGACTTATACAACAGTTGTTGAAACACCTACAAAGGTTCCTTACTAGGGGAATCCAGGGTATAAGCACATTGTCCTATATGGATCACCTTAATGCCCTATCTCTATACTCTGTCTCCTACAGGTTACTAAGTGGAGATCTATGCCTGACGTATAAGGCACCTCAGATCCAGCTCTGATGGACCTTTTGCACATCTGCAAAATGAAAAACATAAGAACCACTAGATTCAAGGATTTAAATTTTGCTTGGGACATAAATAAGACATGTTAGCAAGACAGATATGTGTCTCAGAGAACCCCATGCTCTAAAGTAGGCTCTCCATCCAAGTGAAACAGAGTTCATCTCTAACCCTTTTTAAGTATTACCTTGACCAATAGATGGGAAATCAGAAATTCACTTCAGTTATGGTCCCCATGTCTCTGATAAACAGAGACAGACAGTAATGCCTAAACTAACATACTCCCCCCACATAACATCTCTAATCCTCCTAACTTACATACCCCCTCCTAATAAATGCCCATGATACACAGGGACACAACTGGGTTGGATTGCATGGCTCAGCTTATAAAGGTGTGTGTGCCTGTGCATGTGCATATGTGTGTGTGTGTGTGTGTGTGTGTGTGTGTGTGTGTGTGTGTGTGTGTGTGTGTGTGTGTGTGTGTGTGTGTGTCTGTGTATATGTGTGTGCATTTAGGTGCGACTGCATGTAAAGTAAATGTGTGTCTGGTTGCATATATTGTGTAAATAATAAATGACTCTGATGGGTTTAACAAGGACATTATAACTTTAAGCAACTCCTCCATCAGCAGTAAGAAAGGTTGTAGCAGAACATAAAAGGCTAGTAGTTTAAATCTATGGATGGCTCTGTTGAACAAGAATGCAGTTTAGAAAAAGATCAACGTGGGTGGCTATGAGGAATCACAAAATGGAAGCACTACTGAATACATTAGGAAACTACCGTGTAATGTGGACCATTGCCTCACAATATTGGAAGTACACTAAAAAAGGGAATGGTGTTTTCATGTGTGGATTACAAACGGAAACCAGAGAAAGTGGCACATCTGCAGGTCATTCATTCTGAAGAACACAAACATCATTTTCAAGTCTTAGTTTGTAATCTACTATTTGCTAAATATGTGAGAACCCATCAAATAAATTAAGCGGAAGAAGAACAAATTTTAGAGTTTTAGCGTTTTAAGCAACTGACAAAATGTCATTAGCCTTAACAGCAGTCTTGCAGGATGAAGAGGTTAAATGTAAGCCTAAACTAGCTTTGATTTGTTTAGACAGAACTAAAGAATTATTGTAGTTTGTTACTGAAAGCTTTGGAATCATTCAAAGTATTGTGTGATTCAGGTATTTTCAATTTCATACACAAAAGCATACACATATGCGAGAACACACACATACATAAATGAATTTACAGAAATGTAAATCTGGTTACTCATGCAGTTTTACATAAACATATACATGTGCACACACATACACACTTCCTTTACTATGCAGTGGGATAGATACTGTGGTCAGTGAACTGTTACAGGTATCCATGAACAATGGTACACATATAGCATTGTCTCACACACCTTGATTTTTGTTTGTTTCCTGGATAGGGTTCCTTCTATGTGAGTTGTTTCCTGGATGGGTTCCTTCTGTGTAAGTTGCATTTCCATCCTGTGCTTGTGTAGGTTTTCATTTTGGGGTGGGGTGGAGGTTGTATGTCTTCTGTCGGGGGTTTCTTCTCTGTGAAGGCTGCCTTTTCTCTTTCTGACCATGTAGATTCCACCTATCTCAATGACGAGTAGGTGTGCTGGCAATAAAAAAATTGCAGTCGGGTGTGTGCTTGTGTCCTGTGATGAGCTGTTATTCCAGCCATGACTGGTTTCTCCATTACACCCGCTGCTTGTTGGGATAATCTTCACTTTCTCGGAAACCTAAACTGAATGAAGTGTTCTTTGAAAAATAGATGGAGTTGAATTTCCTGTTGTAGACTGCTTTGCTTCTATTATAACTGGCCTGCAACTAAATTTTGAAAGATATGTATTGGATATAAACAAGACATATTTATAGAACCATCAGATTAAAAGTCTGGCCAAATGTATAACATGTTTGTTATATTTAAAAAGATAGGAGTCATTGATTTGTGTGAATCGGCTGTGGAAAGTGAATGAATTATTAGAAATACACACTGGTCAACTGAGGTCACAGAAGGCAATTTGGAGGGCTTGGCCTCCAGACAATAAACACTTTCTTTCAAATGATTGAATATTGTTTCAGATGAATCCTACTTATGATCAGTAGTTGAAACAATTTGGCATTTATTTAGTTTACCTGTTATCTGCAATAAAAGAAATGATTTAAAACTGACTACAGGATAATAGAGGAATTCTGAAAAAAACCTCAGCCATGTTTTTGTTTCTAACATTTAACAGAGTAACCACTATTTTGTGGGACCTGCAATGAACTTCTTTAGCTGTCCAGTCTAACTGAATGTAGAAATATTGGTTTTGTTGTATGCTTGCATTAAAACAATGTCTTGCTTGCACCTTACATGCACAGAACAATGTTAAGTATACGAATTACTCTTTCTGTGTGATAACATTTGTCATGGGCATTTAATAAACAGGGAGGGTGCTTACACAAATCATCCCCAGGGTGTACCAGATATTGCTTCCTTTGGTATCTTTTCCTTGACTAACAAAACTACCATGAATATCCTACCTTGCTTATGAAGAGATGTTATAACAAGGACAGCCTGTCTAAATAACATACATTTAGTGCTACTGTTTTATTAAATACAAATGTGCATACAAACCCCATGGGTGAAGTCCATTGTCTTTTCTCATTGTCTGGTCATTAATAATTACCTTATAACCACTTTATTTTATTGTAGCTTCTCCAGCTCATTGTATATTTCTTCACAGCCTGTCCTAAGTAGCTCTTATAACAGAAGTGTTATTGATTGGTCTCCCTGGCCCTGACTTTTTAAGATGAATTGGTCTGACTTGAAATTCTCAGCCTTAATGTACTAAGGCTGAGTTAAAAATAGCTACACTAACGGTAGTAATTTGTTTTGGTTAGGTAACTGAAGATGCTTGTCTTGTCAGGATGTTGTTAATGGAAAGTGAGAGATGAGGGCTTTCTTGAAACATAGCTCCTCTTTTACTCTTCTGAGCTTCTACTGTGTTTTGTCTACTTCCCTTTGTCTGTTTGCAGATAGGAACATGGTACTGCATATTGCAAGGGGAGAGATGCTACTGGTGATAATAATCAAGGAATTTGTGGGTAAGGGCACGTTTTCATACTTGTGTGAGACCAGATTCCTGAATAAAAAGGAGCCAATCAACAATATCAGCAGAGGGATATGTGAATTAAAAATATATAAGGATAGTAAATATTACTGATGTCAGCACAAGTGGCAACAAAGTCATACACAACTAACAGATAAAAAACTGGTAGATATTTTGGAAGTATCTCATCCCTGCAGATACCCATTTTGTGTGTGTGTGTGTGTGTGTGTGTGTGTGTGTGTGTGTGTGTGTGTGTGTGTGTGTGTGTGTGTGTGTATGCAGATGTGTGTATGTTTTACATCTATGTTTATTATATGTATACACACACATATATATATATATATATATATATATATATATATATATATATATGGATTCAATTTATAATTTCAAAATACTGAAATATCGAATTTCAGTAGCTTGAGACTATATAACCGAAAAATCAAAATACTGAAACACCAAAAGCATGAAATTCAAAATTGCGACTTTTAAACACACCCTACACCACACAAATACACACACGCACACCTTCCTTACCACACTACAAAAAACAAGCAAAACACACAAACTCAACAACCCAAATACACGAACCTACCCTACATATAAGTACGCCCCCCCCAAACCCCCTCTACTTATATATACTAACTCCGAGGTCGCACTAAAAAGACAAAGACACAAAACCCACCACTACACAATCTACATTCCCCTTGCACAAACATGCATCACATGTGTACAAACACCACCATTCTCAACACTTACACACTCACAGTCTTACCTACATACCGTAACCTACACCTACAACTTCCCAACACACTAACATACACTAAAATCCCTACCCAAAACTCTTAAAATTTAAACATTTACCTGACTCTCCAGCTATCCAGTAACACAGCGCACCTCCACAACCACTGATTCGACATTTCCAGATTTGGTTATGTGGTCTTTCGCGGAACTGGGCTTTCGCTATTTTAGTCTTGAGATACTGAAATTCGAGATTTCAGTATTTTGAGATAGTGAAGTGAACCCATATATGTATATATATATATATCTACAGTGGATATAAAAAGTGTACACACCCCTGTTAAAATGCCAGGTTTTTGTGATATAAAAAATGAGACCACAATAAATAATTTCACAACTTTTCCCACCTTTAATATGACTTATAACCTGTACAATTCAATTGAAAAAGAAACAAATCTGTTAGGGGAAAAATATAAAAAATAAAAAACATACAATAAGCTGGTTGCATAAGTGTGCACACCCTTAAACTAATACTTTGTTACATTTTGAGTGCTAGCTATTATGACATACATACAATCACATATAGATATAGATAATAGATATATATGCATGTGTGTGTGATTGTGTGAGTGTGTGTGTGTATATAATATATATCTGTGCATATATAATATGTGAGTAAAATGCAAATGTTTGACTGATACGTTAATCCATTTTCATTGAGTCCAGGCTATCAACAGCATCTAGAGGGCGAGAGAACAACTTAAACCCCCGTCAGACCCATGTTAGCATTCATCTGTGTGCATGTGTGAGTATAGCATGTTTGCGCGTATGTGTGTATAAACAGGTATACATATATATATATATATATATATATATATATATATATATATATATATACACACACATACACATATGGGTACACTTCACAATGTCGAATTTCCGAAAGATCGAATTTCATATGGCCGAGACCATATGATTGAAGATTCAGAATTTTGACATTGTAAACGGAGATCTGCATATAGCGCGGAACAGGAGACGTCCCTTTTCCTCACTGTAGTGCGATCTCGGAGTTGGTATATTTAAGTAGCGGGGGTGTGAAGGGTGCAGGGGGCCTTGTCCCCCTGCAATAATGGTGAGAAAGTTTTTTTTTGTTTTTGTGGATTTATTTTACAATGTCGAGGTTCCAAAAGTTCGATCATATGTTCTTGGCTATATGAAATTTGATCTTTTGGAAATTTGGCATTGTGAAGTGAATCCATATAGAGTGAGAGGGACAGAAACAGATAGAGAGAGGGAGAGAAACATACACACACACAGACACACACACGTGCTTGTGTGTGTGTGTGTGTGTGTGTGTGTGTGTGTGTGTGTGTGTGTGTGTGTGTGTGTGTGTGTGTGTGTGCATGTGCGTGTGCATGTGTGTGTGTATTTATCTGCATGTAAAACTGCATGAGTAATCAAATTTACATTTCTTTAAAATCATTTAAGTGTAGGGTTTGCAAGTATGACACTTTTGAATAATCTTCTTAGTGATGTCATATATTTTAGCTAACTTTTTGGATATGGATAATTTAGTATTACTGAGGTAAGGGTCCCTATTCCATGGATAATTTAGGAGTCCTAATTTGTTTTCTGAGGGAATTCTATTGAAAATAGTATGACCATGTGAGGTATTGCCAGCTATGCCAGGAGAAGTAGGGCAGTGGATGTGTAACATATGCCATCATAGCTAGCTAGAGTTTTGTAAATAATTATATGCTATTTGTAAAGTTTTGTATGCTATTTGTATATTAAACTGATTTATACAGGTGGCTGTGTTGAAAATGTATTTGTAAAGTTGCTTGTGTTAGGTCTGGCTAGACAGAAAAGAAATACACCTGTATGTCAGATAGTATTGTAAGTGTTGAAATGAATATATTGTAACAGAGGAAACTGGAAGAGAAGAGGTTAATCTCAGTTCAGCTAACTTTGAAAAATAGTCTGAAATTAAATTACCTGGTTTAGGCCATAAAGATTTTATCTTTCGATTCTGATTGCAGACAGAGACAAAATTTCTGTGAAAACCAGGACTAAGAATCCTACTGTATTGTTCTTAGGAGTGAACTAATTGCTACCCTGGAAGGGTGGATGTTTTTGAAATGCTTTTATAGCTTCCAGATGCTATAACACATCTTAGCAAAGCTCTATGTCTGTGTATTATGACACATATGCTAGATTCTGATTCAGTTTCTAGTAAAGAAGCTAGTCTGGGAACCAGAAGTCAGATGACCACATGTATGTGATGTCATTCTGTAATCCAGCACTGAAATGATGTTTTAATACCAGATGAGACAGAAGTCTCAGGGCAGTCTGTTTTTAAAACCTGACAAAGAAGGACCACTCATCCACTTCATCTTGCCTTGCTCTAGTAAGTGAACTAGGAAACAGTAATTCTTTAGATCTGTCAGGAAAGTATATTGAGATTAGTTAAGTACAGTTTTTCTGTATCTGTGGGAACCTTTCCATCAGTGTTATTTTTAATATTTCCTGTGACTGAAACTCTGGTATTTCTTGTAAATAGATATTTAACATTTTCATGTTTTTTTATTATTTATTATTAAATATATTTAAACTTTTCATTGTGGCTGGTCTTTTAGAGAATATTTTAACCTTTGAGAGTACTTATAGTCTGGGCAGTGGGGGCATAGCTGGTAAATCTGTGCCAGCCTTTTCCAGGTGTGTTGGGTATGTACGTGGGTGTGAAAATCAAATCTCAAAGAGTGTGTTTGTGTATGTCAGCTACTTGGAGCAGGGTACACAGAACACTGGTTCCACAGAGAGGGTGGTGAAGCACTTGGCTTGCAACACTCAGCTGAGGACTCAAATCTACAGCTGTGGGCAGTGTAGAATCTTATTTGGGGCCTGGCAAGAGAGAGGGAAACTCAGCCCCAGGATGGGAGTGTGTTCCCTGTGTGCTCTTAAGGGAAATTGTGCTTGGTGCAGACATCTGCATCTGAAAAATACTTTGTGTATCCATTTTTGTTCCAAGTGAACATCCCTCACCAGTGTACCTGGTGAGGATTGAGTCTCCCTGATCACTGGCCCAGAGGAGGGACATCACATATTGGCGGGCAGTGGTGTGGATATTAGTTGAACTTCTTTATCCTGTAGGAAGTTATCACTGAAGGTGTGTGTACTTTCAGCAGCCAGAAGGTAAACATACAGAGTTTAATTTTCACAACAGTTTTATTTATTTTTTGTTAGTTTAGTTTAGTCAGGGAAAGCATTGCAAGATGTCAGCAGAAGATTATGGCAAGCTGACAAAGTACAAGTTGGCCAAGGTGTGCAAAGCCAAAGGACTCGTGCATGCCAACCTGACTAAAGAGGGAATGATTTAAGCCTTAGTCGTAGCTGTATCCCAAACACCAGTCAGGAGGATAACCAAGTCTGGTGGTAGGAATTTGCAGCCCTCAGAAACAGGTCAGTTCACTTTTTCCTCAGAGAACTTAAAAACCTGTCTGGAGTTAAAGATACTTGAACTGAAGGCCAAACGTTTGGAAGAAGAATCAGCAGAGAGACTGCGGTAGGCAAAACAGATAGGGAACAGTAATTCTTTAGTCAGTCAGGAAAATATAGTGAGATTAAAGTATTGTTTTTCTGTATTTGTGTAAAACTTTCCATCTGTGTTATTTTTAATATTTCCTGTGATTGAAACTCTGGTGTTTATTGTAAATAGATATTTAGTGCTTTCATGTTCTTTTATTACTTATTATTAAATATATTTAAACTTTTCATTGTGGCTGGTTTGTTAAAGAATATTTTAACCTTTAAGAGTACTTATATTTATTTAGTGACACTGTGGCCACTTCTAAAAGCCTTGCTGTATTGGTCAAACACTACCATTGGTATTCGTATTAATTTTACTCAGTATAATTGGGTACCCTTGTAAGAGCCTTAGAGTAGCTGGCTTTGGAGTGTTCTGGTGGCAGTATTCACCTTATAGTTCGGGCAGAGGGCATAGCTGGTAAATCTGTGCCAGCCTATTCCAGGTGTGTGTGTGTGTGTGTGTGTGTGTGTGTGTGTGTGTGTGTGTGTGTGTGGGTATGAAAATCACATCTCAAAGAGTGCATTTGTCAGCTACTTGGAGCAGGCACACAGAGCACTGGTTCCACAAAGAAGGTGGTGGAGGACTTGGCTTGAAACACTTGGCTGAGGACTCAACTCTACAGCTCTGGTCAGTGTGAAGTCTTGTTTGGGGTCTGGTGAGAGAGAGGGAAACCCATCCCCAGGATGGGAGTGTGTTCTCTGTGTGCTCTTAAGAGAAATTGTGCTTGGTGCAGAGAGCTGCATCTGAAAGTACTGGGTGTATCCATTTTTGTTCTATGTGAACACCCCTCACCAGTGTCTGTGGTGAGGATTGAGACTCCTTAATCACTGGCCCAGTGGAGAGACATCACAAATGCAAAGACAGCATGTTCTGAGAGGAGGACCTCACTTCAGAAATTAAAATGAATTCACATAACCTATGTTATTTCTCCCTGGAGTCACAAATTACAAGTGTTTCTGTAAGTTCCTCATTTGAATTGTATACTTAATGTTTTTTAGTTAATACTTTTGTCTTATTTGAGATGTTCCATCACTATCCTGTGTGACCTTGACTTTAGAATGCCATTTTTTTCTAGATATGCTGTTTTGATCAGATAATTCCTCACCATCTACAGGTCCCT
>NC_056731.1:1937160521-1937183021 GCF_019279795.1 Protopterus annectens
AGGGAATCATTTAAAAAGATGTATTGATATTCTCTCTCCACATATTCATAGGTTCATAGGTGGCTACTGGGCACAGTTGTCATTCCATTAGCAGCCTAGTCAAAACACTCAATGTCACAAGTTACCTCCTGCCTCAAGGAGAGTTACAATTGACAAGCCCATGAACAATTTTTGAGTGCCTGTCCAATTGTCTAGGTTAGTCTTCGATGAAGCTTAGGTACTGCACTACTTAACTTACCTAGGTAGTTTATTTCATAGGTAGTGAATATGCTGGGATATGAACCTAACATGCCACTGTGTTTTATTAATGTGTTGATAGAAATGTAGGTCCTTTATATGTGTGTTTGAAGAACTGTTAGCTCTATGAAGACATAGTAAGTCTAGGAGGGGGGATGTTTCATGAAGCTAAAGACCAAGCATAGAGAAACGGGGTGGCCAATTGGTCTGGATAACTAAGGGACTTAAGGTCCATGACTTTTTTGTTTTGGAACCTTTGAGTTGAGTGATATGTTTTAATTAGTACATACCAAAGGGACATTAAATTCAATAATGGGGCAGATGAGGGATGAGTACTGTGGAAGGAAGACTTCTTTGTTTCTAAATGTGATGCACTCAGTTATT
Organism: Protopterus annectens; assembly: GCF_019279795.1. Lineage (NCBI taxonomy): Eukaryota > Metazoa > Chordata > Ceratodontiformes > Protopteridae > Protopterus > Protopterus annectens. The sequence continues at coordinate 1,937,161,143 of NC_056731.1, forward strand.
CGCCAGGCCAGATATAAGGCACATGATGATTAAAGGTCAAGAGATCACCCACAACAATGCCTAGATGTCTAATAACTGTCATATTCTTAAGAGGTGTATCAGCTATGTAGTATGAATAGGAATTATTTCTTTTACTAGAGTTGACCATATTACATTTTTTTGGCATTTAGTCTTAAACCATTATCCTTGTACCAATTGTTTATATAATCCAGCTCATCCTGGAGTACCCGCACCTCAGTGAATATTTGAATAACCACTCCTAGTTTACAGTCAGCACTGAATTTTGTTAACTAGAGGAACTGAATAGGTTAGAGAAGCAAATACCAAATAGAAGATGACCCAGCACCGAGCCCTGAAGAACCCAACTTATGGCATTTTTAATTACAGAGGTTACACCTGTAACTCTCACGATAAGAGTACTGTCTGATAGACAGTTTTCTATCCATCTTACTACAAATGGATTGATGTTTAGAGCCACCACTTTGTTGACAATGTCTGAATGGGAGATAGTATCAAATGCATTGGCCAGGTCCAAGCAGGCTGCATGCACCACATAACCACTGACAGTTTGAGTAACCCTTTCAAAGAAAATTACAAGGTGAAGAAGGTATGACCTACCTTAGACAAAAAACAAACTGTTGTGAACCCAGGGTTAAAAGAATAACAATACCTACATTTATGCATTCAGAAATTATACATTTGTGGCTCTATAAACAAGATGTGTAAGAGTAATGGGTCTATATGTACCAGGGTTGCTAGCTGTACCTCCCTTGTGTATGGGTATCATAATGTCTCCAGGCTTCTGGGATACAGACCGTGGCAAGCCTCATGTTAAAGAGGTTTAATAGAGGCTCCAATGGGATATACATAATGCTAGTACTGGGTTTCCTGGTAAATGATCAGGGCCTATGAATGGTGTTGCCTTGTAAGGGTTACTTTTTTCCCTAAATAATAAGTAATTTAGAGTTTTCTAGTGCTTAGAGAACATTCTGTACATTCTGAAAGAAGGAATGATAGTAAAAGAACATACTGTGGGGTCACATTGGATGCTGTGGGGAAAGATTGTTTATTTGAAAAACAAAATCCATCTATCAGCTGTTTTATGCAGAATAGCCTCTAAAATAATGCTAACGACTTAGAGTGATACAGTGACCTTAGCACAGCACAGATTAATATTTATTAAAAAAAATTCACTTTCTGACCATAGAGATCATGTGAGTGGGACACACTTTCTATCACTGTCTTGCTATTACTGTTTTGTACATTTGTCCTTCCCTTTTCTTTAAAAAAACATCTTGTTAAACAATCCTTGAGTTACAACAGGAGTTATTTATACAGTATAACTGAAATGAGTCAAGAGAAAAAATATAACCAACCAATGATGATAAAAAAAGATTACAAAAAGAGAACTGAAATTTTAAATCCCCACTACTTAAACATAGAATCAACTCAGAAACTATTCAATAAGGCTAGTAATTGCTTTATTCTGCATTTGTCAAAATTCACCTACGAAATAACATTTCCTATTGGTATTAAACCCTCACAACAAATGCAACTTAGAACCCCAATCCAGTTCTAGGTCTCTTATGAGGTGACTATGCATCCCCTTTTTAATTACATAGTTCTGTGAAAGAGACCATTTTGCCACTGTAAGGACATTGGACTCTCCATCTAATGCCTTCAGTCTCAGCTCCAATGAAGCTGTTTTATTCAGTAATTATGTCAACTCTGCTAACAACAGAGAAATGGTTTGTTTGCATCTACACATCTCACGTTTCTTACAGTGCAACATAAGGACATTTTGGGGATCCCTGAGCTTTGTAGGGAGATCTTATTAGACCCTAATCCCAGTAGTAGTAAAGCAGGTATTACTGTTACTTACCTGTGCCATACATTCTTACAGAGGTCCTGCAGAACTTGTTTAAGACCCCCAGTATTTAACAGTCCCAAAATAAGTGCAACCAGTACCCCATTATTCCCTCCTAACATCACCAACAGTCAGGCAAAGCAACCAGGGACTCTTGAACCAACTCAGACAGCACACAAAAATACTTGAATTTGCACTGCCATCCAAAGAACCTGAAACATACTACATAGCTACATATCTTGGCTTCAGTAAAAGGGCTGTCCAGACAGGAGGATTATTATTTATTCCAAATCATTTCTCTCACATTACTCTATAACTGTTGATTATACCATTCCTTGAGACCAGGAGAATCCCATATGTAGGATGTCCTACACTCTAGCACAAATGTAATCCCTTGTTATTGAGAGGAGTTTGGAGATGTCTTTAACTTATTTATTTTCAACTTTCTTACTTGTGTTTGCAATACAGCTCAAAGTCTTCACCCTGCTCAAGTGGTTGTTTAACACCGAGACATGATTTCATGATGTTCCCCTCCAACAGTTGTTCCCAGTACACTCATTTACTAGACCCTTTCAAGCTGTCCTCCATTCCTGAGTTTTTGGTCTCAGAGCGAAGAAACCTGATACCAGCTGAGAAGAGTCCCTGCAGCTGACTTATTGCTGGCTTTTCAAAAAAAAAAAAAAAAAGTAAGCAGCATTTTGATGTTGAAGAAGAAGAGGCTTATATGATGCATTCAAAGCATGACAAAGAACACAAGCCAGAGATTGTCACTGTAACAACATTTCAGAGATTCTCCATGAAAGTAGCAATCATGACTGTTTCATGTCAAAGTTAATAAAGTATTCCATGTGAGGGTAGGGCATGCTAATCGTATCATGTGCGTTTATATAGTGCATCGTGGGAAACAGAAATCTTAGCCAAAAAATAAAATCATATCACTGTTTCCCCAGTCAGGAAAATTTAGTTTAGGACAAAATAAAAATTAATGATAACTACTTATAGTATTATAGGGACATTTAGTTTAGCAAAGAAATTCAAGGCAACAAAATATGTTTTTCGCATTCTTACCTTAGCTGTCCTTTAAGCAATTTATATGTAAATAATGGTCAAAGTGTCTCCAGTTCTATGCTTAGAAACTGAATTTGTGGTATGATGCCCCTAACAACAAGATTTATTTGTAAGCCATTCACATACTAGAGGAGGTACATTTTTGGACAATGGCCTAAGCAGACTACAAGGTCAGAACACTGAGCAATGGCTGTTTTAGGAAGTGGAATAAAACAGATATTGATTTCTTTATCTCCCAAGGTAAGTAACATTAACCATATTATTGTTTCTGACCTCAACCCAGTGTGCAGTCCTGATGGTAAAATTTATTCTCACCATTACTGTCTGGTTCCTGCATGCTTTTTCTACCTTTTCACTATCATGAATGCCAAGAAAAATGGCCCACTATACAATAATGTTTCATTGCCATTCAAAAACAAGAATGCTGACTGGATAGCCCAAACAGTGTGCTCATTGTAAATCAAGCAAATACCAATAGAAAAAAGTCTGGTCACTGAAATATCATTGAGCAGCCAGACATTTCCATTGGCATATGCTGCGGACAACACACACAAATATAAGAAAAAAACAGGTGCATTCCGCAAAACTAAAATAGAAACATAACTGATTTTCTTCAAGGGTTTGTGCTGTCTCTTTGCCTATTTTTTAACACCAGCAAAAAAAAAAAAAAAAAAAAAACATGGATGAAGACAGAAGTGCTGTAATGGTTCTTTGATATTGTGCAACACGAAGGTAAATGAAGAGGGACATGGCAATTATCCCTTTTCTTTGTATAATATTAGAAGTAGTATATTTAGAGATCAGGGATGCAGGGACAGAATCCTAGAATCCTCATGCTGGGGGGTTTGAGGGTCTAGAATCCCCTACAAATAATGCTTTTATATTTATTGTGATCTTTTGTGTTGCAAGTTTGAGTAGTCATGTTTTTGTGTGTTAATTGTTTAGCTTGGGTTATTTTAAGGCACAACATTAGTGATTATTGATTAATCATTGTGGACACCATTACTCCTCTGCTCATTAAGTATCTGTCTGTAATTGCCTGAAATTGTAGCATTGCTTGTTTGATCTTTGCTACTGATACTGAGTGTTAGCTTTTGGAATATTTCAGAAAAGTGTTGTAACATAACAGATTTCTGGCTCCTCATTATTAAGGTTTAGACACGATACAGAGGGGGAATGTATGAATTGTTTAAATACACTACTGTCATTACAAGAATATCACACATGACCACTGATTTCTGTATAGTATTTCCCAATTTAATTGTTTTTCACAGTGTTCATTTTCTGTTGCTAAATTCAGTTGGATTACGTATACTCCAAGCCTAACTGTAACATAGCAATACTATCTTAACTGTCTCTTATTCTTATACCTAATTTCTTCTTGCTCTACTACTTCAACTATTCAATTCTCAAACTATTCCTGCCTACTTACGTCTAACTACCTGTGTTAATTTGCTTGCATTTCTCTATCATAAGGCTATCTCTCTTCTCATCCATGGTTCTCTCCTCTCAATTACTGTCCTCTCACCAGTCTTATGCCCTCACAACCACTCAATTTCTACTAAGTGCCTCATCAAAAACCTTTCATTACGTCTCTTTTCCTTTCTCCCACTCTCTGGAAGTACAGCCGTGTAAAACTGTAGCTGAATTTATACAGACTCATATAGCTGCTCTCCTTTTTGTTATTTTAGATGATAAGCCCGTTTTTTTCTGTTTTTCTTACAAATTGTACCTGGTCATAACCAAGACCCTGCAGCCTGCAACCACAGACTCCTCACAATAAAATAATAACAAAAAAACTTTTAAGACATACACGTATGTTTACTTTGAAATATAAAATAGTTGTAAAAACTCTGCTGCCTATACAGTCAACTAAAGCACATCATCAGGTTCAAACAGTCATCCTCCATCCCCTTCTACTCATTTAAACCTTTTCTTCATAGATTTCTTTATTGCTTCTTATTAATAGTGGTAACTCAGCATTTTTTCCCTTGCACTACAACTACCAAACCTGGCCTCAGCTCCCCCCCCCCAATAATTTCTGAAACCTCCCTAGATTCTAATTTTCCTCAAGAAAACTTTATAACTTACATTAGGAGCATTACCAACCTAAGTCTGAAAATGAAAAGAATTAGAAAACCAAGGAAACTGCAAAATAAAAAAAACACAATGGCTTATTCTTTCTGTGGACTAAGCTGCTGCAAATAAGGTCCATCTCTCTCCGTTCACCCTCGCTATGCTCAGGCTAACTCTGCTTCCCTACCTGAACCCCATTCCCACCCACCCTCTATCAATTACATTTATAGTCACCATAACTCCTCCCACTCACCACCATCATCCAATTAACTCATACCTACATAACTGAAATCCTCCTACACTAAAACACAACTACTTTCACATAACTTTGAATGACTTTTACATGCACATTACAACTGTTCATAAATTCCCACTCCTCCAGAAATGTATACTTCATCTCCTTTTTAAGTCTATTTTCTTCCTCTATAGTTTATACTTGAATACATTTTTACCTCTTTTCTGACCTTTACACAGCTAAAATAGTTAAAATATAACTTATACTTACATACATACCTTAATTCTTTATCTGAACTTCATATGACTAAAGTATGCTCTCCCACCACAACACCTTATCTTCACTGCAACTCTACTCACTTTACTTGGCTTACTTCTACAAACTACCTCTTTCAACTACATACTACCACCATCTCTTATAAAAACATCTACCCAGTCTCTACCTATTGACATCCATATAGATAGTTGTTCTAACATTGCATCCTACTTAACTGAATACAACACAACTCACCTTACTTAGCTCTATTACCTTCCATCACTTAACAAGATAAAATTAACACCATACAAATACTCCAAATACAGTAATAAAAACACACTTTTTCACCATATCATAACTCAGCTTCTTAAACTCTTAGAGTGTGGTAATATTCACCCCAACCCTGGACCTACACAACCAACCGTCTTCCTACAATCACCCCCCACAAAAAACAATTTCTAATAACAATGAACTTGTATAGTACATGCAACAAAATCACAGAATTTTATGCATGGCTAATAATCCACTCCCCAGATATAGTAGCAGTCACTGAGACTTGGCTAAAACCACAGATTCAAGACTCTGAAATTGTCCCTCCAGGCTATAACATTCTGAGAAAAGATAGAATCAATAAAAAAGGAGGTCGGGTAGCATTAATCTATCACTCCAGCTTATCAATTATCCCATCTACAAACCTGCCCCGACTTTTGGTAATGAAGTAATATTCCTAGCATCCATGCACATAAATAACTCTAAACAAATATGCATTGGAGTAATTTATATACCTTCTGGCCAAAACATCCCAACTCTTGAAGACTTTCTCTCCTGGACTTCCAATAACATCTCCAATGAAACTATGAGCGGCACAAACATCAACTGCCAAAACATGAACACTATTCCCCCAACAGACACTATTTACCTCCACAGCTTCACACAGCTTATAACCTGTCCTACAAGAGTAGACAACAAAGTCAACTAGGTGCAGCTCTTGATTGGATCCTAGTAAAAAAATCCACTCAAATACTCCAACTCCAATATTTTACCAAATACCGTAAGTGACCACTCACCAGCTTATACCTACAGAACTCCCCCATGTATGTCTAAAACAATTATAAAATCTCAAGACATTTAACCAAATTCAACCAAAAGCTCTTTAACAATATCCTAAAAACTCTAAACTGGTCTCCACTAAAAATACTCCCCCCTGGATTATGCCATAAGTCACTTGAACAAAACATTCCTGGATGCTATCAACAGCTTAGCTCTTCTACGAACTAAGGACTAAAACAAACCCTGCACCCTAGCTTACAAAATCCACTAAACAAATATTACTAGCTGGAGACCGAGCCTGGAAAGAATGGCAAAGAGCTAAAAATGAAACCAACCAACTAAAATACAAGCAACTCCAAAATCAAACAAAAAAAAAAAGTCATTGCTGACAAAAAAAAAACTATTTTGCACAGCAATGCAATTAAACTGCCAAATCAACAACCGTAGAAAATTCTGGAAATCTGTATCAAAACTCCTTTCTCCAGGGACATCTCAAAACCTGTCACCAGACCCAGATAAAGAACCATCTGAAATAGATGACATGTTTAACTCCCTCTTCATAGATGGTATTCTAAAACTTACAAATCTCTCCTCACCTAGCAATAATTCTAACTATACAGAAAATATAACTCACACTATAGTCACCTCAGCTCAAATTCCTCCCTTAAAAAAACTACTTTCTCTCTACAAGCTGTACCTACCTCACTAGTACAAAAATTACTCACTAAACTAAAGCCATGTTCCCTGTCTGCTAATAATCTTGCATTGGAATATCTAAAACTTGCCACTGATGCAATAGCCTACACAGTTAGTATTCTGTTAAACAGGTCTATCACTGAATCCTATGTCCTCAAGCTCTGGAAAAAAATTGATCATCTTTGCCTTGCATAAGGAAGGAAAAACATGAGCTATCAAACTATCAACCTACCTCTGTCCTCTCCCCTTTACCTAAACTACTAGAAAAATGTATGCACACAAATAATGAATTTCCTCTTAGACAGCTTCCTTACACCTACCAAACATGTTTTTTGGCCTGCACATAGTACCACTACGGGTCTATATTATAAGATTGACGGTTGAAAACATCGAACACTATATGGTCGACACCATATGGTCGATGTCTTCAAACGTTGACCTTATAAAAAGACCACCCTCAAAAAAGAAAAAAGTACCCTAACGGGTTTAAGCAGGCATGCAAGGCCCCCTGCACCCCCCACTACTTAAATATACCAATACGAGACCACACTACATTGCAGTAAATGGAAATTTCCCCTTACAGAGATTTCCGTTTATGCGTTCGAGATTCTCAGCGTTCGTTATTCTCGTGTCGACAATGTCAGATTCGACATTCTCAGCTTTCGAGAATCTAATATAGACCCACCACTACAGCAGTATTATCCTTAACAGATACTGTTTACAAAGCCAAGGACCAGAGCCAATTAACATTAGTAATATTACTCGACCTATGAAAAGACTTTGATACAGTGTCTCATTCTAAACTATCACCAAAACTTTCTATGCTAGGCTACTCCCATAGTCCTCAAAAATGTTTTTTCAACTATTTAACTCAGAGGCAGCAATGTGTCAAGTGGAAAACAAGCATTTCCAAATGCCAGGTAAATAGTACAGGAGTCTCCCAAGGATCCATTCGTGGGCCTCTGTTTTTCAGTATCTTTATTAACAAACTTCATACTGCATCCCTCGAAAGCTCAACCACCCAGTACTCTGATGCTAATAATACCACTATTATCTCCACTTCTAGCAACCCCAATCATCTCTTAACAATTACGCAAAATGCCCTTACCACTAATAAAATTTGGTTAAATGATGCACAGCTACTACTCAGCTCAAACAAAACTAAGCTTCTACTGTTCTTTCCAAACCATTCACACGTGATTTCAAAATACATTCACAAAACAAAACTCCAATTAAAATAGTAACCCAGGGAAAACTTTTAGGCATCACTATAGATAATAAGCTCACCTTTGAACAACAGATATCTGACACAATCAAGAAAACACATATCAAACTCACCAAACTGTACAGACACAAACAGTTCATGGATGCTTCCACTAAAATAACACTTGCTAACACCCTCCTACTTTTTACCTTCCTATATAGGTTCTCTATTCTTATTAATCTTCATAGAACCCTAAAGAACAAACTACAATCATGCTATCACAAGATTGTCGAATTCGCAACTGGTGTACCTAATCGTACCCACCATTGTGATGCCCTAAAACACTTAACTGTTTACAATTCCCTCACTGCCTGATTCTAGTACAACTATCTCTAGCTCAAAAATAATTTACTATCCTGATGGGTGCCCTGCCCTGAAACCTATCTTATTGTCTTACATCCCACCCAAAAACCTTTGCTCTACTAACAAGCAACTCTTACAAGTGTGCAAACCTACCAAAAGAGCTGGGCAAAGCCTCTACTCCCATGCCATTGCTAAATTATGGAATGCCCTACCTCCAAATATTTGTACCATTGAATCCCTTAACACCTAAAAATTAACTTTGAAAGACTACTAAACACTCGCATTTGCCCATTTTCCTTTTCTAATCTACCAGACCCCCTTTCCCTCACCCTCATGCCTCCTTTTATCGATCTTTTATCTTATTCAATCGCATCTATAGTAGAGTTTTTATCAAACTTATATCTTACAAGCTTATCTTAGCCACTAGCAGTTCTTCCTACCCTCCAATACACCTTCATTCCTCTTACACTAAACTTTCTTCTCACACTATCCTGATCAATCATTTCCTCACTTATAATTAGCTACAACTTCTCACCTGTGTCTAGCTGTACTACTGTTCATTCAACCTCTACAATTCCCACACTAAAATTTTTCTCAATACATCCTATAGCAACTTTCTACACTAATCTCCCCTTCATTTCTTTACCCCTGTTCTATCCCCAAATTTTCTGTACTAACAATCCTTGAATTTCTCATATTACTCTTTCATCCCTATTCTCAAAAGTCAAAATGTTCTATTTCCATAATTTATTTGACTGCTTAGTAATCAGGCTACTATTGTAAACTGGTTTGTCAACAAATACCTCTTCTATTTTACGACAAATGTTAAACTCACTCTTATTTTTGACTGTATAATTTTTGTCAATATGTACTTTTAATCTATGTTTTAAAAATGCATGCTAGGTCTTATGATACTATTGTTTAAACATTTATTGTCCATACTTTGTACTGTGGAGCTTTTCTCCTGGGCCTCCACTGAAAATGGGTTTCTGACCCAGTCGGACTTTCCTGGTCATCAAATGTCAATAAATAAATAAATAAATAAATAAATAAATAAATGGCTTGTTCTCAGAAAGAAAGAACATTGACTACTTTCATTTCAGAACTCTTTACCTCCTAGACTGGTTTGACATCCCTAAACTCTGAATGTGACATTTCACAAGAGAGGTATATAATGTTGTGAGGGTCATAAACAATCCAATGCACATTATATAATATTTTTTGTGTGCAATGTATTTTTTTGTTTGTAATTGTCCTCGCCCTAGTGATCTGGGTAGCATCTGAAAAGAGTCACCCCAATTCACTTACACAGTTAACAAGGCAAAAAAATAAATAAAATGACTACTCTGGTAAAAGATAAGGATTCTACTTGGATGCAGTTTTAAGTTTGCTTCACCTAGTCAGGTATTGCCATCATATTACCTGTTTGACTCTTATTTTATTTCATGATTAGCAAAATATTCTCCTAAGAGTTCATTTAACATCAGTGATGTTATACTTCCCCACTGGAAACGTTTGGAATTTTACTTCTTATTTGGGGAATCAGAGCTCCCTTTCAATAGACTTTAAAGCCCCCAAGAAAAGAGCCCCTTCCAACTTGTAGCCTAAATACATGCTATGTGATGCCTATACCAAGTACTGATGTCAAGTTCTCTATTTGGAGATTTTATTAGCATTTAGTTCTGCTGGATTGACCAGAATACTGTAGGTCCTGTTAATGTTAAAAGACTGTTTAGCTTTTCATAAATGCAAGATTGTTTTATAGACAATGATAGACTGATTTTAAATAAAATGATTACTGATCATAGTTAAATCATGCTATGAATGTACCAGTAATATTTACTGATTATTTCTCTAAAATTAGCAGCAGACTGTATTCATTAAATATCAAAAGAATCTTGACTTTTATTGTGCATGGGACATGCACAGTAAGATGTGATATGTCCCATGTTTTTATCTCATAATAGCTGTGGCGTCTGGCTATATCCCACCAGACTGCCAACAATAAATGTGACATCCAGCTACATCCCACCGGACTGCTACTAATTAAATGTGACATTGTATTATCTTGGGTCAGTAACTAAGGAGCTTAAATCCTCACTACTGACTCCAGTGTGAGACTGTCACTTAAACAATAGTAATATTTCATAATTTCCCCCTAAGAGCACAATAGAAACACACTCTGTAATCTGGGGCTATACTGTATACTTCTGTCCAACCTTATTGTAACTTCTTATTACACACTTCAGAACAATGTGTCCCAGTTTAAGACTTTTGATACACTCACACTCAAAGTAAATTTAAATCTCACATATTCAAACACTTCTGGGAAAGCCTGACACAGATTTCCAGCTGTGTCGCTTCCTCAAAATAATATGGTAATGCTGCCACCAATCAGAGTGTCTTCATGTCCTTCTAAAGGGGTGTCCAATTATGAAAATTAAATATCAAAATAAATGATAGCTATGATCAGAAGTGACCAGGGCTTTTAGGCGACCTGGGAGTATAAAACAGTTATAAGCACTCTCTAATCTCTAAAGAACAGACTGTTTTCCAGCCACAATATAAAGTAATGAAAAACATTTAATAATAAGTAAAATGATTACAAGTCTATAAATAAATAACTTTCAATAAACACCAGAATTCAATCAACAGAAATATAAAATTAAATTGTAGGATAGAAGTCCATCATTCTAGAAAAAACTCTATCTGAATAGCTAAGCTTTCCTAATCTAACTAGAGAATAATGTCCCTGATCTAACCTATCACATAACACAAGGTAAAGGCAGGCTTACAGTTTTTCGTGAGTTATCTTTTCTTCGGGTATCACTGCACAGCACTGTAACTGACTAAAAGTCTTCACAAACTGTTCAGCAGTTGACTAACTGCACAGCTTAAAAGCCTCAAATGTCTTGTTTTTTTAAAAATAACAGTCATCTGTTTGAAAAAGTTATTTTTCCTGTCAATCAGCTGCTCAAATAATCACCAAGCAATCAGGAAAATTCTAATGGCATCACCCACTGTTCAGCTGATTCTCCACAGTACTTTAGAATCCCCCTTACAAACATGTGCACTTAGAAATGTATCAAAAAACTGACAGATTCTTTAAACATTCTGTTTAAACAGTGAAATAATCAGCATTTAAGAAACATATTCACATTTACACAATTAGACATGCTGGCATACAAGTTAATCTGAGAAGATACACAACTCTCCTGCCAGACATACTAACACAGATGAAGATGTTTTCATTTTCTTTACAATAGCCAAATGAAAATGTACCTGTTAGACCTGCTTTGAGTAAGTCATGAATCACTGGTTAGTTCACGACAAGCTCTGATATCAAAAGGCAAATAAAACAAGCCCTTGGGGAGTTAGGGTCTATAGCTTGTCTGTTAGTGGTTAAATAGCTGCATTTACAGGAGTTCTTCAAGGTTGGTACCTGGAAATCTGTACACACATTTATGCATTATTCTTTGCCATTGCAGTCAGATGTGAATATCATATAGTTGATTGTAGTAGAGAGCAGATTTCATTACAATACCTATATTTATTGGTGTTAGTAAGTCTTCAAAGTACAAATGGGAGAAGAGATGTGATATTAATGTAATACTAATCCTGAATAGTAATTTGCTCCATAATAGGTGTGGTTCCTCTGAAATGCATACTTCCCTTTGCCTACCATCTGTATCCTAACTAATTTGGTTACCCTATATCAATATCCGATATATGATGGTAAAGATATCACATAAACTTAGATTAGATTCCAAAATTTAATCTAAATGTATGACAACTGAAGAATGTACTACAAACCAACTAATATGGATTTTTTTAACAGGATGTGACCTTACCTGGCATTCTTTTAGTCTAACTTGACCTTTTACATTCCCATCCCCTGTAGCTCATAAAACATATGCACTTAGTATGCATTTAGTAAGAAAGTTACATTCTATAATGGATATTAATACAAGTGTATACTATTTCATTTCTGGTCGCAGCCTTCAAATCATTAACACCTAAAATACTCTAAATGTAACCTTTAGCTTTGATGTGCTGCTGAAGCAGGGTTGTCCAACCAATGGCTCAGGGGTACCACATAGCATACTGAGACAGCTTTCAAAAGTTTGTCATTTATATATAGTAAAGTGTATAAGTTAGTCACCAAATCAGACAAAAGTTACAATACAGAGAATGAAGAGTGTTGGCACTGCTCTGCAACTCTGCAATGTATTTCAGAAATATAAGCAAATCTGTCATTTTATTCAAAGCTTCATTGCCTTGGGTAGCAACTACTGTGATTTGGCCATTTCTTAGAAATAGTGATATGACACATGCATTATGCAAAACAGTAAAATGCGTTTCTTGACCACCACAAGGTTGGACATCCTTGAAGCATGCAGAATGGGAAGAGACAAAGAGAAAGCCATTACCTGACACATAAGATTATCATAGTAAGCCATAGCAGGAACATGGGGGAACAGGTTAGATGGAGTGTCACATAGTTTCCTTACATTTGGATGAGAGCCTTCAGCAATAGTAGAAAGTGAGAAGTTATCGTTGTGCTGCTCTGACGGTGTGCGATACCTGCTGAATAGAAGTCGAAAAAATAAATTCAGAAACTTGGCTTTTTAGCTTGTTGTTCATTTGTTCTATTTAATTTAATACTGTTTCAGTTCATTTTACAGTGTCAGTAATATTTGAATGAGACAATGCTGATGATACAATGATCTGCTTTGTTGCTAAGAATTATCAATCAAGGTTTAGATCAGTCACACAAGCCATGCCTGCCTCACTTGTAAAGCTTTCCTTTTCACCAGAATACCTACCAACCTCTGTTAAAATTCATTAAAAAATTAAATTTATATTGTAATAATTTCACAGTCATTAGCATATGCTAAAACAAACAGGTTCACTTTGGATAAGGCCATCAAGGAGGCTCACACTAATTTCAAACAAGACTGCTTACTACATTTTCAGATGTCCAGAGTGGGACATTTATTGATGAAATGTGACATTTTGCAGGAAATATCAAATATCAAACCCACAGTCAAAACAAAGTATGTGTTTCCATTTTAGTAGTGAAAGTAATCATCATGATCATCATCACTCTCATCATCCCCATTTCCCATTTTCTACATGCATTTGGGGTATAGCATCAATTGTGGCCATCATTCTTGAGTCAGTGCCACTCTTTTACCATCTTAATTGTCTCAGGTTTTCTCTCCCACAGTCCATCCATCTCTTTGTTGGGCATCCTCATTTCCTTTTGCCTTCTTCCAGTCTTTCCCAAATCTTCCTCACCAAATTGTCTTCTGCTATTCTGCACATGTTCCTGAACCACCATCTGTTCTCTTTGACCTGCTCTGTGATTGGAGCTAATTTGGCTTCTGCTCTGATATTCTCATGTCATCTGTCCTACAGTGTGCGTCGTACCACCTATTTCAGGCACTTCATTTCCATCACGTGTAGCTTCTTTAACGGCTCTGTCTTCAGTGCACAGGTTCCTGGTCACACCAATGTTGTGTACACATCAGTTCCCAGCTTCTTTGGCATTCTTCTGTCACACAATACCCTCAACAATCTATACCAGTTGTTGACTGTTGCCCCTCTGATACTAGCTTTAATCTTCTCATTTAGACTTGCTTTCTGCTCAGTCATTCCTTCCTGATCAGTTATTCCGTCCTGATACTTGAAGTTTTAACCTGTTGAACTACTTTCCCTTCTACTTCAATTTTCAGCTTCTTCTGATTTCCCCCATTTGCTGCCATTACAACTGTGTTATTTGTAGTCATCCTCATCTCATGTGCCTTCAGTTTTTCCATTCTTCTATCATTTGATGAACTTCTTTTTGGGAGTCTGCATGCAATGTCACATCATATGCATACAACAGCTTTGTTGATCTGTCTCCTCTGACATATTTATACTCCATCACCAGCCTTAATAGAACTGGGCTCAGCACTGAAAGTTGATGCAAACCCAATTCCACTGGTTAACCATCTGTAAGTCTGAACACTGTTCTTTCTTCTGACATTGATTCCCTGTATAAAGCCTTCACTAATTCTACCAATGTTTCTATCAATTTTTCTGGGAATTTGAACCATCAAAGAACTGCCCACATGCTTTCTCCAAGTCTAGGAATCCCAATTTGGACTCTTTCCTCATCTCTAGCTTCTTCTCAACTATTTGTCTCACTGCAAACATTGGGTCAGTCATGCTGCATCTTGATCTGAATCCAAACTGCTCATCTCCCAGTTCTTTCTACTCCACTGCTTGACAAGAGTTTGATACCTCTACACTGCCCCAGTTGTTAATGTCCAGTTTGATCTTGTACACTGGCACTAGAATACACTACAGTCACCTGGGATATGTCTTTTTCTCCTTACTGCTATGAGTATCCTCAGAAGCCATTTCTCCCTTAATTTACCCAACATCTTGATCATATCTGCCATGACCTCATCTGAGCCTGCTACTTTCCCTGACTTCATTTTCTTTAGTGCTGTTCTTACTTCTTTGGGGTGGGCTCTCTTCCTCTTTCATCACAGGCTGTATCTGATGCAGTTCAGCTTCTGTGAGGTTTTCTTCATTCAGAAGCTGCTGAAAGTACTCCTTCCATCTGCCTTTGATCTCATGTGGACTGGTGAGCAGGTTGTAGCTTGTATCCCTTATGAAGGATGTCTAATGACTATCTTCTTTATCTTTCTGTCTTTTCTTTGCAGCCTGATAGAGTTTTTTTGTGCTATCTGCTGAGTCACTTTCCACAATCTGGCAGAGTGCCTTTGATGCCTTATTCTTCCCTATGGCAACTGCTCTGTTAGCCTGTTTGATAACCAGACAGTATTGCTTCATAGCCTGATCTGTCTTTTCTGTCACTTGTTTCTTCACTAGTTCTTTCTTTTGATAATGTCCTGGACTTCTGAATTCCACCACCAGCTTTCCATATGTATCTTATTTACATACCTGACCTGGCCACATATCTTCATAGGTTCATAGGTTCATACTAGGCTATCTGCCCTAGGGCATTTATAAGCCTAGCCAGAGTGTGTGTGGCTTTCACCACCCCTTAGGATGAGAATACTATACCCATTAGTTTGCTGTGCCTCTGTCCAGCAGTGACACAGAGATGATTCCCGGGGTAAACCTACGATCTCCCATCCACTCGTCAAGATTTCTCTTGAACAGAGTCAGTGAGGGGCTCTGCCTCACATGGACTGGGATTCTGTTCCATAGTGTAGGGAGTCTCTGGGTGATGAATCTGTCCCTCCAGCATGTCCTATTTATATCCGTGTTGAGGTTTAAGTCTCTTGCTCTCGTGGCTCTGGTGGATTTGGATTTTTTGAGGTGGAGCATGTCCATTAATTCCGGGTTGGACATGGCCTTATATGTCAGGCACAGATCACCTCTGAGCAGACGGTATGTGACTGAATAGAGCTGGAGTTTCTTCAGTCGGGCATCGTATGACATATGTTTGAGCCCCTTTATCCTTTTGGTGAGGAACTTTTGGGGTCTTTCCAACTGCTGCAGGTGTCGGGTAAGGTACATTCGAATGGGGCGTTGTACTCAATCATTGGTCTGATAAGTGAAGAGTACAGGGGTACAATGACCTCTCCTGATCTGGATGTGAATCTCTTCATGATCAGGTGGGCAATGTAGAAGGTCTTCCTAACCACTTTGGCAATGTGAGTGTCAAAAGAGAGGTTACTGTCAACTTGGGTCCCCAGGTCCCTGATAACTTCTTCCGTGTTTAATGGATTACCACCTATGTGGTAATTAGGGGTTACCTTGTTTTTCCCAAAGGGTATGACTATACATTTTTTGGCATTTAGCTTAAGGCCATGGCTCTGGCACCAGTTATCCATTTCTATGAGACCTCGCTGGAGGATGTCTGTGTCTTATGGAGTGTCAATTATAGTGCCCAGTTTGCAGTCATCTGCAAATTTTGTCAGCCACAATCCCCCTATGTTTGCCTGCACTTCAGAAAAATAAATGCCGAACATGAGGGGGCCCAGGACTGAGCCCTGTGGGACACTGCTCGTGACCGGCTTAGAGTCTGACATGGCACCAGCAACTCTAACCCTGTGTGTTCTGTCCTTGAGCCAGTTTGCAACCCATCTTGTGACATATGGGTTTACATCTAAGCTGGTGAGCTTTTCTATGATGCCCAAGTGGGGTATTGTGTGAACGCTTTTGCTAGGTCAAGGTAGGCTGTGTGAACTGCCTTACCCTCATCAATGGCCTTAGTGACTGTTTGAAAAGTCGACCAAGTTCAAGAGGCAGGATCTGCCCTTGACAAAGCCAAACTGGGTAGGATCCAGTGTCTGTAGGTCCCCAATGTCTTTATTTATGAGTTCCATTATGATCCTCTCCATAGCTTTGCAGACAAGGCTCGTCAAGCTTATGGGGCGGTAATTTCCAGGGTCCGTAGAAGCACCGCCTTTGTGGAGTGGGACCACAGTTGCCGTACGCCATTCTTTGGGTATGTATCCTGTAGTAAGGCTAAGATTAAACAGCAGCCTTATGTGTGGGTTCCTCATTGAGTTCGTGTAGCACACAGCCGGGGACACCGTCCGGTCCCATTGATGCTGTGTTTTTTGCTTTAGAGAGAGCAGCTCTCACCTGGGCATCTGAGATGTTTGGGAGGCTAGACTCTGGTGGGATAGATATTTCTCCTTTTGGGGGGGAGGAAGGGAGGGGAGAAATTTGCACTGAACCTGTCTGCCAGTATGTTGACAATGTCTGTGGGTTCAGTGATTTTTTTATCATTTTGGACTAATTCTGAGCATATCTGGGAGTTTCCACCCAGGTTTCTAACACAGCTAAAGAAGGCCTTATGATTGTCTTTTGTGTCATTAGTGATTTTTCTCCCAAAGTTGGCCTTGGATGATTTTATGAGTGATCGTAGTTTTTTGCTAGTATTGATCAGAGATGCCTTCCCATTTAGGGATTTTGCTCTGTCATGTAGTAGCTTTCTCCTCTTGTTGTAGAGTTTGTTTATGGCTGGGGTCCACCAGACTGGGTGCCTGCCTTTGGTGGAAAGGGTCTTGATTTTATTAGGGATTGCTTGATCCATACATTCCTGGAGGTGCTCATAGAAGGCATTTGTAAGGGTTTCAGCAGCGTGGGTTGTGGCTTCCACTGGCTCGGGGGCCTTGAAGGATACTACTCCAGTCTTAAGAAGTGTGAAGTTTGCTTTTGAGAAGTTCTTCACTGTGGTCTTTTTTGCTGGGGGTGGGGGCGGGATGTG
Source organism: Protopterus annectens (assembly GCF_019279795.1). Classification (NCBI taxonomy): domain Eukaryota; kingdom Metazoa; phylum Chordata; order Ceratodontiformes; family Protopteridae; genus Protopterus; species Protopterus annectens. Next base: position 1,937,179,198 of record NC_056731.1, read on the forward strand.
GATCTCCAATGAGATTAATTTATGGTCTGATCTCACCAATGAGGGATATACTTCCGGTGTGGAGCATTTTGTCCCCATGTTTGTGATGATCAGGTCTAGTATATTTTCTCCTCTTGTGGGAATGGTGACTAGTTGTTCCATAGCATTTGAGTTTATGAACTCCAGGAACCTTTGGGCTAGGGTGTTGGGGCTTGAGTAATGTTCCCAGTCTATGTTTGGGTAGTTGAAGTCACCCAATATGATGGTGTTTGGAGAGACATTCATACTCTCCAGTGTCTTCAGGAAGGCTGTGTGGGTTTCCTGAGTTTGAGAAGGTGGTCTGTAGCATGCTACAAACTGTAGGGCAGTTTTACCTATGGTTAATTGCACCTGGATGGTCTCCGATGCTTCGTGCATTGCCACTAACCTGGAGGTGTGGGTATCCTTTATGAATATGGATACTCCCCCTCCTTTTGTGGTTCGGTCCGGATTTTGGGGCCGGAATGCATGATATGAGGTATAACCTGATAGTGCTGGGGTGCTCTCAGGAGCCTTGAACCAGGTTTCAGTCACAGCACAGACATCGATGTTCTCCATACTGAGGAGGGCTTCGAGGGCGTGCATCTTGAGGTTTAGACTTCTGGCATTGAGCAGTATTACCCTTAGTTTTTCTCCATTTTTGTTTTCTAGGGCAGTTCTATAATCTTCACACATGCGGTTTTGAGATGCTACCATTCTTCTTCCACTCCAGCTATTTTGTCTTCTTCTTGAGATGCTAGAGCCCCGAGCTTTTCTCTGAATTGTACTGTTTTTTTTTCTCCAGTCAACCTCCAGGTCTTCAACCTCGCCTCTGTTGACCTTAGAGCCTTCTCTGACCACTGCTTGCAGTTGATTGTGGCCACCAGTGGTTTATGTTGTAGATGACTTTGCAATCACTGGTTCTCCCCATAAGCCTTTTCTTTACTAGGAGGAAGTGTACCTGAGTTGTGCATTGGCCATTCTTCTATGTGATCTTATGACGGTCTTTCTTGCTGAACTATGTTCACCTCAAACAAGCCATTTGCCAGACAAAAGTTTAAAATGGCCTCTTCTTTATTCATGCTGCCTCATCCATGTGGACTCAGGCAGTCCTCCTAGCCTGTTCTGTCTAGCCCAATATGAGCATTCATGTCTTTGCATTATCAACACTAATTTATGTTGTTCTGCTTTATCAAGTAGGTCCTGCTACCGCTGTCTGAATGCTGTCTTTTCCTCTCTATCACAACTGTGCTGTGTGGCATATGCTGAGATTATAAACACTGCCTTATCTTTACATCAGATTCTGAGTGTCATGAGACAATCACTACTTCTGATGCCAGTCCTCACTTTCTTTTGAAGACTGTCCCTCACCACAATTCAAAAAACATTTGTACTCTATCCTTCCCCTGTGACTCTGGATCCAGAGCCAAGTGGCTTTGCTGCACTGGCCTTTCAACTCATCTCTCCTGAATACACAAGTTTTCTAGTCATCCACTTCCAAGCTGTTCTGTAAATTAATCTGTACTGCGTGCCTCATTCCATAGTTCATGTTTAGTTTTATGTTCAGCTTTTCCAAAGCTGGGCAACTGGAAACCAGCGTGTCATTCATTTATTGAACCAGGTTGGATATGTTGTATAGCATAGGCACATTGATCCCCTCTGTGGTCAATAGAGGCTGGGTTCTCAACTAACTTATTACGGTAAAATATCCTTCACCTATTTTTGACGGTATTAGTCAGTGACCAGATTACCAAGAGCCAGTTTTTACATTATCAAGTGGCTAGACATGGCACATAGGCTGTGTGTTCCCTGTTCTTCTGCAGGCTACTGCACACCACAGTTGGTTGATACTTAAAGCAGTTGGTCTATATAATTTTCCCACAACAGGCACCACCTAGAGTTCATGTTGCTTCCTACAGCTCCTTTTTTGGGAGAGTTTGAGGTAGAAACACCTAGCATGTTTTGTTGGAGGGGGGAGGTGGGTGGGAATCCAACAAAGACAACATGCAAACTCCACACAAGTATCGGATGAAGGTCAGGATCAAACCTTGTACCTTGGGCATCGGTGGCATAGACTTTAACCATTATGCAACTGTGTCTCCTGCAAGTAAGTCTCACAGTGAAGGGTTTCTGTTGTTGCTGTTTCTGTATTATTTTGTAGAGTTCTGATACTGAAGACCAGAAGAAAATGTAAATCAGTCAGCAGACAGAAGCATTTCTGAGAGCAAACTCTGTCTCTGAATTGTTCTGATACTCTGCCTCTGAATTGCTATGATCTGGTGATTTGATTATTTACTTGTCTGATGCTAGGTTATTTCCGTTATTGTAACACATAACTGCAAAGTTAAAAGAAAAGTTTGAAAATAAAATTTCTCATAGTATACCAGAACTTTAGCCATTCTCTTCTATCTCTCTGTCTTATGAGGGACAGTTGGTAGTACTAGTACAAAGGTAAGTCCCTGCAGAATTCTGTCTCATGTAGCATTCTAATTAAGAATCACTGCCAGCTGCTATTCTAGGTCAGTTTTTTCATGTAAAGAAAGAAAGAAAGAAAGAAATATGCACCATTCCACTGGTTCAGGGGGGCTAGGGTTTCAGTTCAAGTACATATTAAGCTGCATTTGAACAGATATCCTGGTTTCAGTTGATCAATAAGGGAAAGGAATGAGGCAGTGACAAATCATAGGAGAGGGTATGACATTCAGCATTATAGTGGCATATCCTAGTGGTGGGTGAGATTCACTGCAAAGACATCTAGAATGGAGCAAAGTTGGCCAAGCAGGCAAAGGACAGCTTAGGCCATAATGCTCATATCAATGCGTATGTTTGGGGCCTTTTGTGTTTGCAATGGAAAGACCATGACATGCCTATCTATGCATAGGTTTAGGTCTCAGAGTGCCTGTACACCAAACTCAGCATTTTTAAAAGGCTAAAAAGATCACTATCAGAAGGGAGTAGATATCTAAAGATCAATCAGCTATTGAGGGAATGGGAAAAATGTAAGCAAACAAGAAAGATGGTATAAGACAATCTCTGATCATATAGTACAAGAAAACATATACCAATGACTACAATCAGCCTGAGTACCAAATTATATTGGAAAAAAATGTGGATGTATAGCTATGTTAAAGTGACAACTCTTCAGATAATATATATATATATATATATATATATATATATATATATTTAAAAAATCAAGTCAGCACAGTGTGAGGACAGTATCAAATTCCTGGAAAGATTGAAGACCTTCTTTGAAAGATCTGAGGAGCAAAACAACAGGTTGTCACTAAAGCTGCCGACTGACGAGAAGGATGCTGTGCTCAAATTCAGTACAAAGGAGGTAAGAAAAGAGCTAAGAAAGTTGAACTCCAGGAAGGCTGCTGGCCCAGACAACATACTGGTCAAGGTGATAAAAGGCTGTGCTGATCAACTGTGCACAGTACTCACAGAGATATTTAACACCTCTCTTGCCATGGCAAAAGTACCCTCATGCTACAAAGAAACAAACATCACTCCATTGCCTAAGAAAACCTCCCCCCTCCGGCCTTAACAACTACAGACCAGTCACTGACATCTACTGTTATGAAATGTTTTGAGTAGCTGATCAAAAAATATTTGTCATCAGGCCTACCTCCTGATTTTGAACCTCTGCAGTTTGCTTTCAGAGCTAACAGATCCACAGCTAATGCCATATAATTAACACTAAACACAACAAAGGGATACAGCACTTCAGCAAACGGAGTCACAATACAACAGTATCAAAATAGCTCAATAAAAAAATGGACTTCCGAACCATTACATTTACTTTAATACTTTAATAACTTAAT